>NC_056470.1:2609887-2911672 GCF_008729295.1 Plectropomus leopardus | reverse complement strand
CTTTAGCCTAAACCAAATCATCCGTGAGTTTGTTGAGTAATCCTATCATTGTGACGGTCACAATGACATGTGCTGTTGTGTTAACATAAGGAATGTGCTGCCTCATCCTACCATTTGCATTTGTTGACATCATTGGTTGTGATAACTGAAGGTATATGAGGTCTGCGTATTCCTATAGAACGGGTCATATGATATTCTATAAAAATGCTTGCACAACAGTTGGTATGATATCTTATGAATTAGCGCCTACGACTGACGTTGCATCCTTGATGCACAGTTATGGAGGTTAGGTTTAGGCAATAAATAGTTACTATGGTTAAGTTTAGGAAAATAATGTTTAGATGTCTTTAGGCTTAGGCAAGTAAATTTACTGTGTTGAGGTTTAGAAAAAAGTAGTAAAGACGTACCTTAAAATGGAAAACATATCTCTATCTCTATAGGAAATTCCCTTGGGATAATACAGTGTTTAGGGACTGATCCACTGCAGCAGCGTACCTCCTCATGGCTCAGGACCGCTTACTTATTTATTCCCATCAGCACACTGGTCACATGATGGCAGACTTTCAAAATATGTAGGTTTTGTGCGAATTTTGGTGCATTCATTTTTCACAGGAAAACTGTGAGAATAGCCTGGTTTGGTTGAGAGGGGTTAAATTGACCTGACACTGTAATGACATCAGATCAGACAGTATTGGAGAACCAACAGCTTTAAATTTTATAAAAAGTGATGGGAGAACGTGAAAGAGTGAACGCTGTGGGACAGCTGATTGAGTTGGACTCTGAAAAATGAGAGATAGAGATTAAATAGTTATTATTTATGTTTTATTTATGTTTAATATTAACAGTTTAATTTACAAATTATATGTAAATGCCAAGATTTTGATGCTCTCACTGAGCAGACAAAAATACAGTATCTACTGGGAGAAAACAGTGTCTGTGTCATAGAAGCAGCGAGGTATGTTGGTGCATGTCACAGCCTACGGGACAACCTGAACAACAACCTGACATGATGTTTAGACTTCATTTCTCCTGCACATCTAACTTTTTGTTTTAACTTTTTTTTTTTAACATCTATATACAGGAGACATATACACAAACACACACACACACACACACACACACACACACACAAAACAAAATGTTTTTGCTCTTTTTACTTATGCATCTATTTTTTATCCAATGGATTGCTGTTGATTTGAAAAATCATTATTGATTTTTTTTTTTTGTTTTTTTGTGTTTATTTATATAGTAATTTTATTGTATCTGAGGCTTTCGCAATATTGTTTTCCAAACATTCATGCCATTATACAGATGAATTGAATTGAATTGAATTGAATTGAATTGAATTTAGAGAGAGAGAGGACAAATAACAATGCAACTCTCCTGTGAAACTGTGTGGATGTGAATGTGGATTTCTGACTTTTGTTCTTTATGTAATTACGTCATGTTACAATGTTACATGATGTAATTACATAAAGAACAAAAGTCAGAAATCCACATTCACATCCACACAGTTTCACAGGAGAAATTGATAGTAGTCCCCCTGAGGTGAAACTCATGTTTTAGCAAAACATGGCTTGTGTAACAAACCCGGTAGCTGCATCTGCATTCTGGAATTTCACCAAGCAAATATCTTCTTCGTCTGGTCCCCATATATGGCCAATTTTTCACTGTAAAGTTCTGGGAATTCAGAAATATAACTACTTAGGTATTTGTCCATTTTTTTTTCAAGCATGTATTGACAGCAACTGGCTGTATCCACAAAAGTCAGGACAGCTCAGGTCAAAGTTCAACAAATTCAAAATTTTGGGTTCCACCTCATTCCACTCCATGCACCATGGACATCCAAACAGAGATATTCACACAAAGCCTTTGCAACACAATACATACACAATAATGGAGGAGGTGCACACAAAAGCCATAAGACACAAGACATGGCGTGTCAAAGAGGATGACAAAGTGTGGATCAGTACGAGTTCTTAGGGCACAGCAGACTCTAAGGCAACAATAACACCTCCAAAAACAAGCAGTGTTCAGACCAATAGTAGCTCTGCTTCAAAGTGCTTCCATTTCATTTCAATGAGACCACTACCTGATGCAAAATTCCCTAGCAAAATCGTTGGACCTGATTTAACTTTTGTCGCAATGCAGGGTGAGGTCGCTCCCCACAAGGAAATATGTAGCTCAGCACAGCAGGGAGTGAAGACAATGGCTTCCTCCCAGAGGGAAGATAGACTCGAAGTCTACAGGTGCTGCTGAAGGAGCAGCAGAAGCAGCTGTGGCAGTGCAGATTTCAGGTGAGCAGTGTGGCAGAAGGTGTGTAGCAATGATTAAAAGAGTACTCCAATTACTGTTAGTCCCTCCTCTCCCGTATTAATCCAAAATGACTCTCCTGCCTTAGTTCAGAATGCAGCATCTGGGCTTCTCACTGGTTTTAAAAGACGCCATCACATCACTCTAATCTTCGCTTCCCATCATTGGCTCCCTATTCGTTTTAGAATTGATTTTACTGATCACTTATAAAGCTTGTTTTGGTCTGGCCCCAAGCTACTTAACAGAAATGTTGACCCCTCATGAGCCAGATGGCAGCCCTAGATCCTCAGGTGGGGCCCTTTTGGTTGTTCCAAAGTCGAGGCTTAAATCTAAAGGTGTTTTTGCGCTATCAGCACCCCTCAGCTCTGGAACAACCTCCCTGAGGAGATGAGGCTGCAGAATCAGTGACTTCTTTAATCACTTCTGTCTTAATTTACATAGCTATTCCAAGTTCAATTCTGTCTTGATTGTATGTAATTATATTATTTCTATTATTTATATGTTTACCGTAATTTTTTTTCTTGTTGTCTCTGGATAAATTCTACTTTAAAGTCTGTCTGGCCTCAGGTCAGCATTATTGTTTGGCTCTTATGGTTATGTTTCCTCTGCAAGAAACTCCTCTTGCTTCTGCTTTGCCCGTCTGTCAAAGTACTTTGTAAACTCAGTTTTTAAATTTGCTATGTAAATGAAATTATTATTTATCATTATACTCAAAATTGTTGTATGCACAGTGGAAAGTTTTTCAAAAAAGAATCAATATTGATGCAGCAAATCAGAGATATCCTCTATCATTCCATTCTTCGTCCTTGCCAAAACCTAGTGCCTACATTACCCACAGTGCAACTGGACTGCATACAGTTGGGTCCAAGTTGATTTCTGTTATGCTGGTAGCAACTAACGTAACAGTTGGTAATATAAAGCTCAATTTTTTCGAACTCCAGAGCTCTTTCATAGTCATAGTTGTGATCTTATATGTAGTCACATATGGGAAATCCTGAAAATAATATCTCACAATGTCATGAAATGATGTGATATTTCCCCAGCATATAGTTCTTTTCAGGTTGAAACAGATAAGAAGAAAATGGCATTATTCCATAAAATCCTGCAAATTATGTCAAAATTCTTCCAAGCACTTCAGATTACCTACACATTGCTCACATTACTTACTCAATAAATATCTATATTTATCAATAAATCAGAGGACAACAACTACTGAAAACTACCCAGTGGCACCTCTATCTGCATTTCTGTTGTGTCCATCTCTGCACATTCATCCTCTCTCCACTGTGACTCAAATATGTTGATCATGCAGCTCTACAGCTCACTAGTGTGTGTTGTTTGTAGCACTCAGCCAGTGGTCGTCCATCAGTCAACCTGCTCTGATGCCGATAGAGGTTAAGTGCTATTGGCTGAAAGCAGTGGTGCCTCATTGGCTGCTAAACAACCTGAGGTGTGTGGACAGGCTTCATTAGACTCGACCTGGGCTGGGACTGCTGCAGCGTGGAGCTCCTGAGATCACCCATCAACACTGGAGGAGCTCCACTGCAAACGGCTACCGTTTTAATCAGTGAAACTGGTGATTTCATACACACAAGTTGACCTGATGTCTCAGTGTTTGTATCAAGACGGTGAACATGCTATGTCAGCATAATGCCTAAAAGCCATTCCGCCTTTGGCTCCTGATAAGCTGGCAGCAGCCATCAGACTTAGTGAAAGTGATCTAAATGGTCCAGTGAGGCTGACAAACTGAACTCTGTGACATTTGCATCAATACGCATCAAGAAAACCATAGACTGTATAAAATAATGGACTTAGCCGATGTGTCATCACCCATGCTGTGGCATAGCTTATGGACTCCTATTTTGAGGCCCCCAGTTTGACATTTTTACTGTTGCATCTTCAATTTTTGGAGCCAGCTAGTGATAAAAAAGTGACTGTATTTGGAACAGCCCATTGGAATGAAAGCATTTAAGTGTGTACATGTGTTTTAGCAAACTTAACATCAACATTTTGTCAAACCAAATGATCATAACTCTTCAAAACAAGATAGTGAGTTATAGTTCAGTGTTTGATTTTTTGCTTTACATTTGAATGCCTGTTTTCAGTTTCCTGCCGAGTGTTTCCCCTGACAGATTGTATTTGTCGCGTTACTAGCAGCTTGTTTTCTTCCAAATTTATCAATTCAGATTCATTCTCATGAATGATCATTTTGCCCTCTTCTTCTTTCAGAAGTCAGAGAATATAATTTCAATTATTCTGTAAATGGAAGAAAAGTCTGTAAAGTGTGTGATTTTAGGAGACTATTCAGTGTCAAAGCCTCAATTTAACATTATTAAAGGTATCGAGGTTAATCTGTAGAGATAAAAGAAAATTATTGTGACTGTTATTTGAACAGTTTATCAACACATGATACTAAAAAAAGCATGGTGAGGATTTCATAAACATTTGCATTTTTACAATTTTCTGTCACTCAATTATCAATTATCAAAAGTCTATTAAATGATTAAAAATTCGGCTATACTAATTTATTATTGTGAATCCATTTTCCAGATTGTAAAACGACAGGAAAATTCAGACCATTTTTGTGGAGAATTGTTAGAGTGGATCGTGTGAGGAAGGCCCCCCAAAAAGGAACTCAATATGGCCTCTAGAAAGTCCCATTACAATCTAATCAGTGCCTTTGGTTTCATTAGGGCCCTGGCTCTTTTTAAAGCATTGCAACATAACTGAAGATGTATTGTGTGCGTGTAAATAATTCAAAATGGGTATGTTACTTAGAGGCAACACGTACCACAGGGGGTTGAATATGCATAACTTTAAGCCTTAATAACATTAAAACAGGTGAAGATTCACTCCCTGTACAGTTGTCATGAATGTTGAAAGCTATAGCAACAAAACTGTGATTTGTACTCGGCTGTAAACATTTTTATTTCTACTGTAAATTTGGGTTTTTTAACATGGAGGTCTATGAAGATTGACTATTTTTGTAGACACCCTCAAGTGGCCATCAGTGGAACTGCAGTTTTTGGCACTTTGGTACAGTGATGTGATGTAATGAAGTTATAATACTTCATTTCATTCATTACGTATTTTATGTGAGTTCTTGAGATTTTATCTTTCCGTCATCTCTCACTTTTACTACACTACATTTCCCCTAAACATCATGGTTACTTAGTACAAAACAGGAGAGGAAGGGAGGAAGGCATGGATGGACAGATGAAGGAATGGGAGGGAGGGAATACCTGGATTTTGTTTTTTGAATCCATTGAGTCGTGAGAAAACAAAAAACATATTTTTCTTCAAGTATAATGTACTTCTAAGTACTTTATTATAGACAACTGAACTTGCTTGAGTTTCTTGAAGGTGTTTCACTTATCATCTGAGCAGCTTCTTCAGATCTGAACAAGTATGAACTTGGATCAAAGGTGAAACATCTTCAAAAAATCAAGTAAGTAAATTGTCTAAGATATAGCACTTAGAATTATCATAAATGACTGAGAATCTTCACCAACAAGTTGAATGTATGTTTCATTTTTATGGTGGTGTGTATCTGAAGACATAAACTTCACTTTTTTTTTTTTTTTTTTACTAACAGCTTTTACTTGTATTTTCACTTTGAACACTTATGTACATGTTTGTTTTCTTTAGTACAGTAAACATCGGATGCTTCAAAACTGTTAGGTTCATATTCTAATAGGTCTATATGTACTGGGACACCTATGAATGTGATTTCCACTAAGTACAGTCAGAGCTGACAGCGACCAAAATTGAGTTTGAAGCTTGCACTCCATGTGACTTTGGTGAAACCTTAAGATAATTGAAGGTTTGATTTGTTGGATTAGGAAAAATTTGCAGCTCATCCATGTGTGCTCTGCTGGCTGTGAGCTACAGCACAACTCAGTGTTGTGATTGGATGCAGCTTGACTGAGGAACACAAACGGGAGTTGTGTCAGATGTAGTCGGCGTTGTGGATTAAGCTGCTCCCTCGGGGCAACTGCAGGTGTTTGCTGAGAAAATAAACCACTGGGAAATGAATCATGCAGGAAAACAGGATAATTGGAGCATTTGGAGAGTGAGCTCTGCTGTCAGACCTGTGACATCCTGCCATGGATGTCACAGGTCTCATTTTATACCCCAACACCCTCAGTGTTTGTGTGTGTATGTGTACATGTTTGTGTATTCTTTCATCTCCGTGTACAAATGGCATTAAGATGACAAACAGTCGCAGAACTGATATTTAAATTGCTTTTGTGCAGCCATTCTGTTTTTCACTAGTTCTTCTGCCCTAAAAGCAACAGCACATTGAAAAGAGAAATTTTTAATACAAACCTGTCACAATGGGTTGAAAATATAAAACAGGTCCGTGCAGAGACCTTCAGAGCGGCAGGTGCTCAAGTTCAAAAGGGACACAAGGAGCAGTTTTTGAAACAGGAGGTAAAATAAGAAAGAACAAACCACATCATAATGGTGTCACTGTTCCCCACCTAAAGACGTTAGAGGCTTTAAACTAGCTCTGACTTGCCAAAACTCTTCTCTTTACACTTCAGATTGCTGCAATTCTTTTGAATTGTTAAGATGATTTTATAATTATTGGTTTATCTTACGATTTTATGATTTTAAGCACTTCATTTTTGTTTTTGCAGGTATTTGCAGATTTTTGTAGTGAAAGAGAGTTTTAGGCCCAGCAGAATGAACAATTTAGTGTCACTTTTAATGCGCCCCTCTCTGCTGCTACTGTGCTATGAATAACCCAATGCTGTATATATTTTAATACTGCTCCTAATTAACAGTCCTGCTCCATTGAGACTATGGCGGGCCGCCGTAGTCTTGGTTATTAATGAGAAATACTGCCTATGACATTATACATTGAATAAATTAGCTTAGCGGCTAGCTGACTTTTCCTCACCACTGGTTAAGGCCACTTCTTCTCCTGACAGAACAGCACGGATGAATTTCAGCCTCCATGCACATTTTTTAAGTCTTAACATGTTGAAACATAGCAGCTAATGCTGCTGTCACAAGACGTTAACAGAGAGATGTTCAGCATGTACGTTGTGTTTCCTGAGAATGGCTTTTGTTTACATATAAGGTACTCCGTCTGTAAACCCGGAGCTCCGAAAAGAAACTGATGATTTATTCAGTTTCACAAGTAAAGAAATGTCCTCCTCATCGTGTTTCTCTCGGCTGCTGCCATCATCTGTCTGAAACTGTACTCTGACATAGAATTTCAAAAAGGTGCATATGAAAGAGGATGATACGGATCGATGTTTTCACTTTGCACCGATGATGCGTGATTGTAGCTCATTCAATCAATGTATTGATGCATTGATGGATCATTACACCCCTATTAGCATGTTCTACTCTGTGATGAACATCTTGATCTCTACAGTAAGCAGCAGCACCACCCACCTGTTCCCTAGTATCAACTTGTGTCAGTGCTCCAGAAAAGCTGCTGTTTTCAACACATTTCCTCCTTGTATTTGCTCAGCGTGGCTACTCTGCCTCCACTGTACCCTTCGTGTGGGGCATCCAGTGTGCACTACAGGCATTAACTGACATGATGCTTCATGCAGTGACTTACATGTGTCGCTCCTCGCAGTGCTGGCATGGCTCTGAGAAGAACATTGTGATCAGTTTGTTGCTCAGTCTTTCCAACATTTTAATATTGTGGACTGTAATGAACATTACAGCCTACAGTGGATGCTAGCAGAGCTTTGTGCTATTAGTCTTCTTTCTCTTCTTTCTCTTTGCCATCTGTCTCATTTTGTTCTCTGTCTCTTTTCACTCCATCTCTGTCTGACTCTCATACACATATACAGGCTCAGGTGCAGTATATATATACAAATCACTGTGGCATTGTTTGGCACACTGTTATAGATGGTACTGTAGCTGCAAATGAGTCTGAAACCATGTGCTGCTTTCATAATTGCCTAATAATTGTTCCAGTGTCTCAAGGGATACAGACGCGGCATCATCATTGCTCAGTGTTATCCCATCCTTCCATCTGTCTCTAGTCACAGTAGAAAGGCAGTTTGGGTGTGTATTGCTTCCATCATATGATATATTAGAAAACAGGATATTGTTAGTTTCATAAAGCCTATGAGCTCAGCTTACACTGAGATTTAAGTATGAAAAAAGTCCAAAGTCCACTGAGGATTGATTCAGGCTGGCAGCTGAATGCTCCACTAATCAGTGAATGATGAGGAGTTTTGTGTCTCACCCCTCTCCAAACTCCTTACCTTACAAAAAGACAATTTAAGAACTGATGGAGATTAAATGAAGCTGGATTCTGCTCCCTGGTCTATTTTTGACTTAAATTTAGAAGCTATTTAATGAAATCAAATCTGACAACATTTTCAAAACAGCATCAACCTTTTCCAAGATTACATACAGTAAAAACCCAAGCAAAGACCACTGACAGCCTAGTCACAGGTGCATTTGTCCAGTCAAACCTGCATTGTGCCTGTTGTCATTTTGAAGGCGTCATATAAAGCCACCTTTTGCAGCAGTAATGTAGTCTGCTGCGTGGTGACAGTTTAAAATGCAGCCGGACAGAACTTTTTGCAGTGTTATGATATACACTTGGGCCAACCAATCAACACCACAGCCATATATTGTGCAGATGGGTGGTGTCTGAACTGGGTGGACTGAACCTGTTGTGGCTGTATAACACGCCATTGGATGGCGCCACGTTGAAACACTGCCAGTAATGACATGATATAAGAGACGCAAGGGTCCATATAAGGAGGGCAGGATTGGGAGTGGACGGGTCCACCAAACCCCAGACCTTTACCATTGAGCTCTTTGCTCGCTTTCTGTCGGAACATAGAGCCAAACCGTGATGTTTTTTCCTAAACCTAACCACTCGCCTCTGTTGCCTTGCACTAACCACCTGTGCCTTGGTAGCCTAATTCCTGACCATGTGGTATCGCTGACATCCTGGCGTTGATTGCAGCTTTCTGGAATCTCAACAGCAGATGCAGGATGATACCTAGAGTATAATATGTAGACAGGGAAGTCCACTGACAAAGCGGCAATATGTCATGACTTGGAATGAGAACGTGTTATCATTGTCTACAATGACTTAGACTTGCCTTTGAGGCCCAGACACGCTGACATTAAAGAACTAGTGGTAATCAAGACCAACTGTTGCGTTGCCTCACATTGCCTGTGTCTCAGCCAAAAAGTTGCTCTTGAGCACAAGTTAGTACTTCCATTTTGTGAATACGAAAGAAAGAGAGATTATAGATGCTAGTTAGCCAGTTTACAATTAAAATCACAACCTGATGGTGAAAGAACAAAACATATTTACCATGCACCAGCAAACAATTACACAAAAAATTTGACACAGTTTCTGCTAAAAAATGAATCTTACTTCATATACTGGTTCACTCACATGACCTTAGCTGTTTGCTTAACTCACTTCCATTTCTCTTCTCATGCACTTAGCTGAACTGATAATAACAGTGGTTTCACCAATGGCCTTGCAGTCTTAGATGGCTATAAATCTACTCAAGAACCCCCAGCATGGACAGCATAGTGCCAACAATGCTGGACACACTACAAAAAAAAAGGCGGCAGACCAGCATGACTGCTGCGTCTACATATTACGTTTTTGGTAGCCTTATGCCTCTGCTGTTGACGTTTCAGAATGCTGCTACCATGATGTCAACACAAGCACATGGTGGGATTACCCTGCATTTAGTCATGCAAAGGCAACAAAGGACAAAGCAACCAAAAAACCAGGACATCAACAAACGCACATGCTGGCACAGATGGTTAGGTTTAGGCAAAAGAGGCACATGGTAAGTTGTTGAAAAAGGCATTACATTGAGACTGGCAGCGAACAGCTTTTGGCGTCAGGATCTTACGCCGAAAACATTGCAAAAGCGGCAGTATTTGACGACTCTGTAATAAGAACGAACCGGTGTCCCCATAAACCACAAGTCAACATTTTCGTTTACAGTTTTCAACCGCAGCCGTTTCACAACATATATCATGTGTTACAATATGTTCAAGCTGTGTGGCACAGAAACATGTTCTCACTCTGAACTCGTCACATGTTACCGCTTTGTCAGTGACCTTCTGCGTCTACCTGTAATATTTTAGGTCTCCTTCTGCAGCAGCTGTTTCGCTTCAGGATGCCATTCTGGTGATGTCAACAAATGCACATGGTGGGATGAGGCAGCACGGTCCTTATGTTTACACAACAGCGCGGACTGTCATGATTTGTAGGATTAGGCAACATAGTCACTGATGGTTAGATCAAAAGAGGCACATGGTAAAGTGTAGAGATAACAAACACATCCACATCCACACAGGAAGCAAGTTCCAGATTCCCGCACGAAAGTGTTTGTGGGACCCACCTCCCCCATGTCCGCCCTATAAGTGCTCTCGTGCCCCTCTTTTTGGCGGTTACCGGCAGTGTTATTTCCTGAAGCTGTTCTTCAGCGTTTCATGCGTATGTGACTGGTTCCGCTGGGCTATGTTTTCACATGACGTCGCCCATGTGTGTTGCATGTGGACGCCCCTGGTGCCTTTTGGTCATCCACCAGCATACAATAACAACACCACCAGTTCTGTCCGAGTGTGTTCTCATCTAACACACTCACCGGCTGTGATCCAGTTGGTCGTGGAAGGCGGCTTTTGGCGTCATGCTCCTATGCCGAGTTCAGAGGGAGAACAGGCACTCAGAGACGCTAAAGTTGTCCTGTGCGTCACTGTGAGGTGCTGAGGGGCCTGACAAAGCAGGACAAGGATTGAGAACGAGCTGTCGGACGCTTTTAGTTACTCTTAACTTTAGGAGATTCTCATACTAAGGGATCAGGTGATAGAATCATTATCTGCTTACTGCTACTACCACTACACATGTGGTAGGTAGTCTGTCAGCTGGTGTGCATGGCAACCAAGGCTGCTGGAGAGAGAAAGAGAGAGAGAGAAAGAGAGAGAGTGAGAGTGAGAGAGAGCAAGAGAGAGAGAGAAAGAGAGAGAGGGAGAGAGCAGGGCAGAAAAAGAGGAAAATTAGGTTAGCACCATCTCAGCAGTCGTCCTCACAGTCAGAGGACACAGACAGAAGAGAGAGAGGGCTGGAGTGGCGGTGGTGGTAGTGAGAGCCTGGCAGCGTATTACTCCTTGCTCTCCGTCTCTTTAGTGTCAGTTGCATTAGCGACTCAGCAGCAAGCGGCATGGAGCTGGAGCCTCAGAGATTCAGTATGTAACGCTCTTTTACTACTACTGCTTTTTATTTGCTACTGGTTTTTCAAATTCTCTGTTGAAATGTCAAATATAATTTTTTTCTGTGTATGAATTAGTAGGATGTTTTGTGGTTGTATAGGTTTGCTGTGATTGGTGTTGAATTAAAAGTTGAATTATCAGTGTGCTCCACCTTTTATATGACAGACATGATGTATAGTTATTAGAAATTTTACACAGATTAAACTGGCTGTCAAGTGGAAGTTTTTTACCTGAGTTGATTTTGATGACACATTTTGATTGGGTGCATGTTCTCATTCATTCATTCATGATCATGTAATTCATGTTCATGTTAACAGCAGTTGAGAGTTTCTGTGTGTCAAGGTCTTAATTCTTGCTTCCTGATAATTTTAGAAATCAGAGAAAAACACTTTTTGTTAGAAAATGGGTAAAATAACAGATATTGAGATTTTGAGTTTTTGACAGTCTTAGTTAAAAAACAACAAAAAAAATCCATAGAAGCTATTGAGAAGACCTGTTGAATTAATTACTTCCTCTTTAAGTCTCAGCTGTCATTCTGCAGGGCTTTATTTCTGAGCAGCACAATGTTGAGGCGGAGGCTTCAGTCTGCCTGTCGTTTTTGGGTGTGTGGAGGTTTTTTGCTGGTTGCATGAAGGTTGCTTTTACACTCGACGAATGATATGTCTGAATCACAGATGGAGATGAGACACATTTGAGCAGTTAAATAATTAAAATTTTTCACAGTTTGAAAGAAAACAGCAACTTTAATAGATTTTGAGACCCGGAGAATAAAGTGTTGTAATGGGTGAATAATGCAGCAGAAAGACAAAAGGCTTGTACGTCTAATATTTGCGCAAAGAACCAATCACACCATCACTCAAGAATATAAATTATTTTGACTCAGTTATTTATATTACATATAACTCCATTAAGATTTTAGCCATAACAGTATGTGGTTATTTTGACACAGTAACAATGTCATATTTACATTTCATTTACATTTTGATGCCTCCTCACTGGCGACAGCAGTATTCGTTCATCTGTCTCAGTCTTATAAACATGATATCTCAAGAATGCCTTCAGGGAATTTCCTTAAATTTGACACAAATGTCCAACGAGCCTTGGACTCAAATATGTACCGATAAGATTTGGGGTGTCAAAACTCATGGTTACTTTGACCCCCCATTCATTCCATTCTAATGAACGTGACATCTCAGGAAGGCCTGCAGGGAATTTCATCACATTTGGCACAAACGTCCACCTGGATGCAACGATGAACTGAGAAGAATTTGGTGGTCAAAGGTCACTGTGACCTCACAATACACAAATTTGGCCATAACTCAAGAATTCATAAATTATTATGAAAAATTCTAATGTCTAACAGAATAAAATGATGAAATGATAAAATGTTATATCCAAAAGGTCAAAGGTCAACTTCACTGTGACATCATAATGTTTTCTAGCCATTTGTTAATGCCATAATTCAGGAACAGGAGACCTTTGGTCAGATACTGAATTGGTGTCACTAATCTTCAGCGTTCACCTTGAAACTGTGCTGTTGTGTAGATCTTCTGTACTGCCGAGGTTGATGTTTTTGAAGCATCCATCGGTTTTAGAATTTATAGATTCTTTGCTCCTTTACAGCAAAATCCATATTTGAAGCATTGTCTGCTGTCATGGCAACATATGAGTCTGTACGGACAGGGATGTTAACTGTTACTTCGCTGGTTGGCGGAGACATACAGAACACAAGGCGTTCACTCAAGTTTGTGATGATGAATTCAACCAAAAAAGTGGGTTACTTTTACAAATGTTTTTATTTTTTAAATGGTTTATAAATCATAACCAAAAAAGAGTAATGCTTTTGACCCATAAATAAATGATTATAAATAAAAAATAAATAAATTACTGTTTTGACCAAGTAACGTCATTCACTTTATATTTTTGCTTCTTTCTAACATAAAAGTTGTCATTTTTTATCTTTTTAAAAAATATCTTTATAATGGGTCATCAATTAACCAAAAAATTTAATAAATTAATTAATTAATAATTAATATCTAATAATACATTTCTAAAATTTAAAAAAAACAACCTTCTAAGAAGTATGACCTTAAAATTGCCACCAATTTATTGCGTGATTGCTAAAATTGACGTGTGACAAGTTTCAAAAGAGGACAATATAACAGTTCAATCTACACTCAACATGAAAAAAACAGTGTATCTTCATGCTGAACCATTCATCCAAATTAGGATTATTTCAGCACGTTCTCATCCCACCTCGTCACGTGGTGCCGCTCTGTCAGTGACCTTCCACATCTACTCATTGCATTTTAGTTCTCCTTCTGTGTGAGCTGTTTACGCTTGGGGATGCCGGTACTGTGATGTCAACAAATGCACATGGTGGGATGATGCTGCACAGTCCTTATGTTTACACAAGAGCACATGACAACCAGAGCGGACTATCATGATGATTGGGATTAGGCAACAAAGTCATAGATGGTTAGGTTTAGACAAAAGAGGCACATGGTAAGGTGCAGAAAAAAAGACATCCATGTGGTTAGTGAACTTTGGACTCCTGCACAAAAGTTATTTGTTTGTGTGACCCATTCACCTCCCCACTTGCCTGCCCTATAAACACACTCACAGTTCTTATTCTACATTGTCACTTGAAATGTTATTACCTTACTCTGTCCCTCCATGTTTCATGTGCATGCGAATGGTTGTATTCAGCTGCATTCTCAAGTGATGCCGCCAGTGCACATTGCATTTGGACGCACTGGTGCTGTCTTGCCATCCACCAGCGTATAATAACAATGCCATCGGTTCTTTCTTAGCATGTTCTCATCTGATGCCCTCCAGCCGTGTCCTGGTTGGATGCAGAAGGTGGCTTTTGGCATCATGCTGACAGAGCAGGTGTATTTGACAAGGTTGGAGTGAGAACACGCTGATTATATCTAAAACAGAACCAAACTAATATCTAGGAGGACCTCTGGTGCATCCTTTTAGCAGCAAGTTCTTCGAAGCTACTGGAAGGAGACTTTGTGCCAGGCATCTGATACACCACCATCTGCAAAAACCCCTGACTGGGGAGCAATGCTTGTGGTACTTTTTGTCAAGACAAGCACATATCTAATGCTGTGAACAAACTGATGCTCCATTCCGAGCAGTAAAAAAGTGACAGGGGCTGCTCTACTCTCCCAGCAGAATGAGGGTTCAGGCATCATGGTCTGAATTCTCTGTAGATACAGTGACAGGTTTGTGTCCGTCTGTAGAAAAATATAGAAGTGACTGTATGAGACTACAGAGGTGTTGTTGACATTAAATGTCATCACACATAAGCATGGAAACTTACCACTTCCCTATTCGACCTTAACAGTCTTGTGTTTAAATTTAAGTTCTTGCAAACTATTCTAACTAAAACTTTAAAACTTCCAGATTTGTATTTTTTTGTAAGTATGGTGGTGGTGTTGGTAACATTGAATGGTGTTTATCTGTAAAATTGTCTTGCTGAACAGAATGCGCAAGTATCATGAACTTTTGTTTGCCACATTGATGTTTTTTTAATATTTTTTGCAATAATCCAAAATCCAATGAAAAATCCTATTGCATTTTTTTGGCGATATCGAGAGCAATACTAACTTCCAGATTGGTCGACAAAAAAACTAACAAACAAACAAACCAACAAAAAAATAAAATCTTGCACCACTGAATTTGTTCTGCATCACAAAAGAAATATGAAGCTTATTCCAAAACCTGCAATTCCTCCATTGGCCATTTGGGGCTGGCTCCAAGAGTGAGTCAATTCTCCCCATGTTAAAACACCCAACTTCAACAACTACAGCCGAATAAACATGTTTACAGCCTAGTGCAAAAACAGTTTTGGTCTTTATAGCATATTTTCCTGTTCATGACGACTGTACTGGTGGTGAACTTTTAGATAACTCATGTGATTACACTACACTACACTTAAAGATATGCAAAATTAAGGGCAGGGCTACTTTAAGTGACAGGAAGGTGCCGTCCCCTGACAAGTGACTACCACGGCGACAGTGTTGGTTAGGTAACATAAATGTGCCAATACAAATGGAAGATGTGTTTTTTTGTCAAGGTGCAACCTTTGGGGCTGAAAAGCCAAACACAAAAGTGCCAAAAACTGCAGTTCCTCTAATAGCCACTTGAGGCTGGCTTTCAAGAGTGAGTCCATCCCTATAGACCCCCATATTAAAATGCCCAACTTTACAGCAGAAATAAACATATTTACAGATCCACCTCTTGCTCCATCACAGCTCCACCCTCTTGTCCAAATAATGTCACTTCTGGCCCCAAAAACCTCAAATGGCGACGGCTAAAATGCTAAACTCAAGCTTTAAAACAGCAGCTCTCAAACAATGAGTGACATCATGGTATCTACTTCCATTATTTATGGTCCTAATGTGATGTGAACGCATCATAAATACAGCATCACAAACCTGCATACCAAATGTCAAAATCTAAAAAAAAAAAAGTGTGTTTAGACAGGAAGCCAAGCCTGTCTAAACACACCATTATGCTATGCTATTCCTGTAATTTTGGCTGCAGCACATGTTGATTCGCTTCAAACACTCAATGTGCCCACTTTAGTGTCGTTAACTTTAGTGATACACTTACCAGTTGTTCAGCCTGGAACAACCGATGTCAGTATCCAGCAGGAACTCCTGATCTTTCTGTTATTTTGCTCCATTCTCGCTCCTTTTTCCTCTTGTCTCTGTGCATTTAAGAAGTGGATTCATAAAGCCCCAAAGTTAGGACAAGGTATTTGCCAAGTTTAAGTTCTGCCTCAGATTGCCAGGTAAATTCGTACCGACTTGCCTTTCTCCATTGACTTCCAGGCAATCAGGTCACCTGTAAAATCCACCTCAGGTTTGTTGGGAATAGTGAATGACAGAGCGAGGTAGAGGTTTGAGGCGCAGCCTTTGTCACAAAGACCTTTAAAGAGACAGATGACTGTCACAGTGTTGGATGTAATCCTCTCTGGATAAAAGACATTTGACCTTCAAAGTTTAACGTCAACCCTTTTTTTGACAGAAATGTTTTCTTCTTTTCACACTCCTTTTAAAAGTCAGATTATGGTGTTGAAAAAGTGAAACTATCCTCCCCATCAGTGTAGAATCTGTTTGATAACAGAAGCTTTCTGGATAAAAGTCCTCAGTGGAGTTCTTCTTTGACATTCGGCAGTTAGTGTGCTGAGCACTGACAGGTTTCTGAATGACCGCACCGTGCCATCTGAGAATACAACCCTTCAAAAAAACCTGACTAGTAACCTTGAACAGTTTGTAGAGCAGTTCAAGAGCTTTTTTCCCCTCTCTCAATCAGTGCTTCGTGTGAGATCTAATTTTTTTTTTTTGGTCATGACAAGACATCTGTGTTAGGATCAATACTGCATATTAAAAGTTCTTGTCAACAAAACTCAATTGATCTTCCCCAGAATCATGTTGTTATGATCAATTATTCCATCACAGATCAACATTTATCTTCACTGCGAAGCAACATTGCAAACTGCAATGCAGTGTTTAAAATCATCAGTGCTAAATGACACTAAAAAATGCTTGATATTTTTTCCCTTGGTTTTTAAGTATGTCTCAAGTCTTAAGTGTGAGAAAAGCATCCCTCTTTGAATTAATGTTTGTTGTAGAGATGATACCCAAGTTTGATTTTAAAACAAGTGCTTCATTAAAAGTGTGACTTAAAATGTGATCCTCCAGTTCTGGAGAGCGAACTAAACAAAATGCAGGGGGACAAAGTAATGAATAACTTTGTCCCCCTGCATTGGTATCATGGTATTATGGTTTCATAGTATTTCGAAATCCCAAAGGTATGTTTTTCAATACTGTCATAAATAGAGGTGCTCCTCTTTCTATTAAACTCATTTTAAGTAGTGCACAGCACGCACCACCAGAGCTCAGTCTCTGGTCTCCACTGGTGGAACAGGCAGCTGAGCTGAAAGGCACAGCGACACCTAGTGGTGGAGGGATACGTTACAGGACTGTAAACAGCCAGTGGCCAGCAGGCAGAAAGAGAATAGAAGGTAAAAGGTAGAAGGTAGATTCATCAGTCATTTTTTAACCAAAGTTTAAAAAACAAAATTGCATTTGTCTGTGATCCTGCTGAGCTAGTTAAAACCATCAGCTATGAAAATTCCATCCAGTTCCTTGGTCATGTTGCTGCTGATGGCATCATTCAATTCCTGCAGTGCATTTTTTGAATTTGCATCACAGACTTGTGTCCTGTCTTTTAACAAGATAATTAAGCCTTTTCAGTCTTCTGTGTCTGAGAGAAAGTTGAATTTAAAAGGTGTGCAGTTGTTTTTGTGTTTAATAAGGAAAGTGCAAGAATATTTGTTTTGTGGACATTTTGTGGGTTTCTATTGTGTATTTACCAGTCTGAAAAGCCTAAAGTAAGTAGCACACTCACCCATGGGGGGTGTTAGCTCGCACACTTATACTGACATATATGTTATACCCTGGTGAAGGAAGGTATGAAGACAGGAAATATTACATTTGGCCCAAACCTAATATGCATACTTATGATGAATTGATGAATTTAGTTGAAGTGATTTTTGGCAAGTTTCTGTTAACAGCATTAGAACTCAAAGAGGAAATCATCTTTATCTTAGGTAAATAACTTAATTTGAAAATGTACAAAACAAATGGACCAGGCCCTATAAACTGCAGATAATCAGATAATGATATGACTGTTTATTGAAAGGTTTAAGAAATAGTGTTATTAAAGAATTAAATGCGAAAGCTGAAAATTATACCTTGGTAATTACAGAGATCAGAAAAACTGCTCTGCAATGGAGAAGCAAGCATAGTTTCATAACGACAAAAAATTGACAACAATATGTATGCTCACAGTAAAATATGGAATCCGTTGGATTCCAGAGAGTGGAGTGCATTTATGAAGAACTTTTTTAGTCGTAGTAACCACTCGCACTCCATTCACCTATTCACACACACATTAATACACTGGTGGACCTGGTGACCATGCAGTACACCACCTGCTCATCAACAGCAATAAACACACACTCACTCACAGCCTTCAGGAGCAGTTAGAGGCTCAGTATCTTGCCCAAGGACCCTTTGACATGTGGACTGCAGGGGCCAGGGATCAAACCTTTTGATTTTCAGAGGACTGCACTACCTCCTGAGCCAAAGCCTCCAGCAACAAACAAATTGCCCATGAAATCAATATTTTTTGGTTTCCACTGTTGAGGAGCTTGCCAGTAATTCTAAAGCTCCAAGTGTGGTGCAACCTGTCCCAAAAAGTGCATGTGCCACTGTTTTACATATAACAAACAAATTGGTCGGAAGACATTGCAGTAACAGATGAACTTTTCACTAGAGCCTGACTGATATATGGGTCCGCTGATTTTATAAGCCAATATTGGCCTCTCACAGATATATTGGTATTGGTCTATATGTTGTCCAATATGTATCAATATGAAAATGTTTTTTTTTCTGACAGAACATAATCCAGAAACAGATGCTTGAAGTAAAATAAGTGTTCTGTTTCAGTGCACTTGCCATTCAATTTTATTGTTAAACTGAAAGATATCCTGCCTCCTCCTGCCTAACAAATCTGTGTAGATAGATGGATGCAGGATTAAATGATTATCTTCACCCATTACAGTTTGGCTTCTGTCTGCATTATTCCACAGGGACTGCTAATTGCTTTTTAGCAGCGGTCAGCAGTTCCTTAGCTCACTCTGTTGTTTGTTGGACGATTGACTGGTCAGTGCACGAACACCGCCCCCCCTGTGTCAGCTGAAAGGAGGCGCGGTAATGGGGGCATGCATGTGTGTATGTTGTTGCAGCTATTTCAAATTTTTAAAGTAGTGAGGGCACTCTTTAAGGATCTTAAAATGGCATTTAAACCTTGATTTCTACTTTCATTGAGTTAATTTTTAACCAACATCAGTCCTTATCATTAATATAAAATGTTTATTAAATTTTCATCATTTTAATCATTGAAATGCCAGGTTTTTGTGATGATGCCACTATTTTTTCAGATGAAAAAAAAATCCAATACACTACATGCAAAGTAGTTTTTTTGTTCCCTGATTATCACAGTCTTGGATATGTCAGTGATTAGCAGCAACATTGATTGTGACAGTGCTCCTAGTGGAAATAACGTGTATTTTTTTTTCCATATGCCAAATATGGTAAAAATGACAAAATAGTAAAAATGACAAATTCCAATGCAAAAGCCCAGAATGACACCCAGAAATAATACAATGCATGTTTTTGTGCTTTGATGGCTGTGGCATCAAAAACGTTTTTAATGATGCATTTTGGTATTTAACAGTCTGAATGTAACAACTATGTTCACACTGTGTATTTTAGACTCATTTAGGATCTGGGCTGGGAATTCCAAGATTAAACAAAAATACACAATTTTGCAAAAATGTATTTTATATGCATGAACACAGCCAGGATGCTCAAAAACTGAATGAATGAAGTGAATGAATGAAAAGTGCCTGAAATGCACCAAACAGTCCCTAAGGGTTAAAGACCCATCCAGAGACCGGCATTGCATACTAGCTTCTGCTATAAGTGCCATGGTTTTTAATTTTGGCTTATCATACATATGTTTCCCTATGCAAATAAACATTAAATAAATCATTCAATAAATAATAAAGAGTGCTCACTTGAGGAAAAGAACATGAAGTAGACATCATCCTTCAGAGCTCTACCTTTCATATGTTAAATTGTTTATTACTGAACACATTTTGAAAATAATCCCCTTTTCCCTTCAAGCGGATAGCATCAATTTTGGACGTGGCTGCTTGTCTTCTGTATGAGATCATGGAGACAGAGGGGAAGATGAATACAGCTGTGAGTGGCAACATTTGGCCTGACCGTTAAGCTTTATTTGATATGATAGGAGGGAGCTTTGATATTAGATCAGGCTAAAGCTCTCTGATGTGATGGTAGGAGGAGGAGTGAGTGTGAGATGGATAAAGGTTAATCTATAAAGATCAAACAATCAGAGAGAAATTCTAATAATGGATAGAGGAAAGGAAATATGAGCAAATTAAGAAATTAATGCATTAATGGAGAAATGACTGACTGAATTTTAGACAAGATCGTGGAACATGAAACCGCGGATGGATGAAAATCCAGATGAATGTTAGGATATATAGGACAATGGCAGTATTAAAGATGCTCTGTCGTCAGAGGCGGGATCAGGAAAGGGCAGCGTGTGTTGTCATGTCAGTGATTTATCACACTTCTGTGGGTTGGAAAAGAGCAGTGAGGCTAACTTTAGGACGGAATTTGTGAAATGAGTACACACAAACACACACACAAATAGAAAGAGCAGCCTGTTTGTCTTTCCCCAGTGATGGAGGATCTGAAAAGGAAGCATTCTGAAAAAGAATTTCTTGCAGGAGGAATTGAGTTTAATCTGCTTTTCCACTTTTTCCTCTATACTTTCCTTTTTTTAAGTGAAGACAACCTGCAGAGAGAATACTGTAGCAGTCAATAGTTCTTTGAAATTTTCAAACATTCCAAAATGATCCACCAGGGTTCCTCTGTGAGGTTTATCATCTAAGCCTCAAAAGTCTCAACTGTATTTCCTTTAAAAAACTGGTTGGACTGTTGATTTCTGACTGGGTTACTGCAGAATGCTTTTCTGCAACCATTTTCTCCCCTGTGACATTCAAATCAAATAATGAGCATTACTGAGCACATTGCATATAATCACGTAATCAAAGACAAAGAATGTGCTTATGCATTAGAGACTTAACTAATGAAAAAGCTATAGATAGAAGCAAGGTCATCACCCAGAGATATTGAGAGTCATCATCAACATTAACCCTATGACTAAACTGAAAAGACAAATGGCATCCCTTTTGAATGGTAAATCATTTTTATGCCCCTGCCATCTTTCCCATTCTCATGAATGTGATACCAAGAATATAGAGGTAATATAATTCCTTCAAATTTTGCAAAAACGTTAACTTTGCCGTAACAATGAGCTGATTAGATTTTGGTGGTCTAAGGTCAAAGTTTGAGGTCACTGTGACCTCATCTGTCTCAAAAACACAGTGAGGGAATTCCTTCAAATTTGGCACAAACGTTCACTTGGACCTAAGCATGAACTTATTAGTTTTTGGTGGTCATAGGTCACAGGTCCAGTCGCTGACCATGCCTGTCTCATTCATGCGATATCTCAAGGACACTGCGAGAGAATTCCTTCAAAGTGGGCACAAATGTTCATTTAGAATCATTAATGTCCTGATTCGATTTTGGTGGTCAAAGGTCAAATCAAGGTCACTTTGACCTTGCACCACTCATGCACATATCTCAGAAACACAGAGAGACACATATAGATACTGAATTGGTGAAGCAAATCTTTGTTTACATCCATGTTTTCACAGACATGGATGTTAACTGTATGGAATACTTGACTGGTGTTTAATGGCATACAACGTTGTTATAGTAGTTGTAGTTACATTATTGTGACTCCTGAAACAGATAGGAGATCAATCAGAGTTGCTCCTTTAGCCTGCAGACATGAGAGTAGGATTCACGATGTACAGTGACTGCTGTCAGCTGAGGACAGAGACTGGTTTGTTAACACTGGTGTCACCATAAAGCATTTAAACTGTGGAGGTGACATTCACAGATTTTCTAAGTGTTAGAGCTGACCTGCTAATTAGCTGCAAACCGATGTTAACAGCACACCTCTCCAGTAGTGCATGTTTGTTCGGCCTCTGGTTCAACAAGCCAAGGTGCAACATAGTGTCCATGGTTTTTCCATATACTCCTTTTCCGCCAAAATTAAAGCATGTATGTATTTTTTTTTTAAACACGTGCTAATCCACTAAAATAGGCTATAGACTCTTTTCCCATTGCCAGTAGAGCAGAGCTGTGTACAGAGTTGTATGTTAAGTATGGTCAAAAAAATTTAACTCGAAGTTTGAGACTGGAAAAGTTTGACATTTTAAAATTAAAATTGTGTAGGAACCTTTTTATTGGATCAACGTCAAAAAATCCCCGGCACAGGCCAAAAGTTGACATCACATTTCACTGATATCTTCTTTAGGGACATGTGGTTAAAAATAATAAAGCAGACAGAGAATATACTCTCTTTAAATTAAATTATTCAAGTTTATTTCTGTGAAAGATGATAAGAGCTTCACTGTAGAATTGGGCAGTCCTTTAATAAATCAATAAGAACGTGTCACATCCTTCATGTCAGCTGGTGACACTGTCTCAGGTGAATCTTACAGAGCACCCACACCAGCTCCATGTATCGACTGATCCATGCATCAGTCTGCAGCTGCCAGAGCCAAACAAGATTTCATTGAAGCTTAAGAAAAATGCTTTGTGTCGTTTTCATCTTTACTAACACAATCATCTGTAATTCAGTTCTGTTTTTCTCCAGCAGTCTGCTCTGAGCTCTTGACCGTGACACCACCTCTCTGTACACAACATAAATATCTTTACCTGAAAGGAAAAGCAAACATGAGCTATGTTTGTTATGGTGTGTCTGGATGGTAAAAGTCTTAAACTTGGTTGAAAGATATGCATGTTATGCTGATAGAAAGAAAATTCAGGGAACTTCATGTTTTCTTTCTCTGAATACTTTCTGGGAAAATTGGTTAAAGTTATGAATGATAGGAATATCCATGATAAAAAGGCTCCATTTAAATTCAAGTAAACATTTATTAATTATATGTTTATTACTCATAAATGTTCACTCTATGTAAACCTATAGATAAAATCTACATATTTGCATGTTCAGTTAATCTGTGCACAGACTGAAAGACTTGATTACGACAGCAATTAACTGGAATTATTTATTTTTTTAAAAAAAAAGTTTTTTTCTCCAAAAATGAAATTTGATACTTTATTCCAAGTAACTTTTTGAAAATGATGAAATTATGGAACTGTAATTTTGTTTTCATATTTACCACTTTTATACATCAGCAGCCTGTAAGTTTTATTATTTCAACCAATGTTTTACATTTTAATTTCATTTTAATTAGTTTAGAAACTTTTTTTTTTTTTTTTTACTGTAATACAAATCTCTCAGCATCTCTATTTCTTTATTAACCTGCATCTAATGATGCCCTCTACTCTTTCAGTAATACCCCTATGTTAGGACCCTGTGTCTGTGTGTGTGTGTGTGTGTGTGTGTGTGTGTGTGTGTGTGTGTGTGTGTGTGTGTGTGTTTAAGCCTAGATGGATCATGCATTCAGTGGTGTATGAATGTGTATATTTGTCCGTCTGTCTGTACACAGCTTTTCTCACATACTACTGGACCAAGCAGCCTAATATTTCTTGTGCACTTTTATGACTGTAAACTCATGGACCTCTTTTTGTTGGTTAAAAAAAATTTTTATTATTTATTTTCTAATTGTATTTTATACTATCATTGTCTGCTGAGTCCTCGCTCCTTTTAACTTGCTAGAGGGGGCTGCTAGTGAGAAACAAAATCACATAGTAAATGCCATTTGAAAACAAGTCTTTGTTGCAGGTCAAATAAAGGCCTTTGTAGTTTCTCAAAAACTGACATCCATAGACATGTTTAGTCACATTAGCCACATTTACACTGTTTGTTCAACGTCTAACATGTTCAACGTAGTAGCAACCCCCGAAACAAGGTCTGTGTAAAATATAGAGTTTGAAATGTGATCTGTGATGGCATAGGTGTGATGTTTTGACGACTTGTTTATGATTACAATGAGATTTAAAAAGTGATGTTAGCACAGCAGCTAATACAAAGAAGAAGAATGGTGGCGGTAATTTTTTGCAAACTGGGAAAAAGAAGAAATTCAGGAGCTCCTTATTCTCTGAGCAGAGGACGAGGTCATAAAACAGAGACGGTAAATGTTTGGGATGTCATTGTTAATGTTTAGAAAGCACTGCAGGCGCATATATGTCATGCATATAGAGGTGGATGTGTGTGTGTTAATCATCACGCCTGTCATGCCTCTTTTGTTTGCAGGTTGCGACAGTGCAGCAGAGCAATGATGCAGCTGTCAGTTGTTTTTGTGTAAAATGCAGGGACAGGGTAAAGGGGGGACTTGGCCCTGTAGCGCCATCTCTGTGTGAAAGTGGCTATTTTAAAGCAGAGCATTGCAGATAAATACTGTACCACACCCAATACATGAGGTAGGATATGGATGTTACATGAATAAACTTTAGTATATCTTTATTTCATGATGTCTGAATGTAGCTACACTGTAGAGCAGAGATACTCAACTTATTTTGCTTGGGGCCACTTTTGGCAAATGGCAGGAAGCCATATATGAGGGAGCAGCCCCATATATGTTTCTAGGATTTTGGGACGTTTCTAAAATTTTTGGATGTTCTTTGGATTTTTGGACATTTCTTGAAATTAACAGCATTTATAGGATTTTAGGACATTTGTAGAATTTTAGGGCATTTCTAGAATTTTAGGATGTTTCTAGATTTTTAGGACATGAGGGGCTTAGCTAGGACCCCCGTCGAGGGGGTGTGGGGGGATGGGGGGTTGCGTCCACTGGCACTTTCTTTGATAAACAAGCTCTATTTTGATGCTGTTTTATGCACTCAGGCATCTTATGTATACTAAAAGTACAAAAACAATACCAAGTGTGAATCACTTTTATCTTTGTTGTAAATAAGAAAATGATTGGGGGGCCACACGGCATCCTTTCAGGGGCCAGATTTGGTCCACAGGCTGTAAGTTAAGTATCACAGCTTTCAGTAATCTGAAAGGGGCAAATGAAAGCTGTACTTCGCACATGCATGCATGCATGCTCACACACATTTAAATGAATCACAAGATCATTGAGGCATTTTAAACTCGTAACATGCACCATAGAGCCACTCACCAATAAATGGGAAAACACTGACAAATTGCACACAGTATGATACACACAAAACACACAACCAGCAACAATGGACACAAAGGTTTTGGCGGTGGCTCGCTGCCTCTGTGACCTGACAGAGTGGAGTTTTCGACAGTGGTGGAGACAGGGTGATTCTCCTTTTGTCTTCAGTGAAAACACTACAGGGCACACAGGCCTGCTTCTTTTGTTGGCTGAAAGCCAGAAGACATGTCTCACACCCAGGACAACCTTGACTTGATTTGATTTCGGCAATACAGCTGTGAGCTCCTGGAGGACTGCAGCACAGTAGCAGTGTTAGAAACACCTTCAGCCTCACACGTGCTTGCTGTGGAAAATGATTAGCATGTATACAGTACAGGCACTTTGCATTTCTTACTGTGTTGATGTTACAGTATAATGGCTCAGGATGAAGCCTGAGATGGCTCTGAGGTTGGCAGCCTCTGTGTTGCACTCTCTTGTACTTTCTCTATTTGTGTTTATTGTTCAGCTTGCTGCTCTTCTTCTCTGATGACTTTCACCAGAAAGAAACCTCGACAATAGTCTTGTCTTACTTTTTCCAACAACAGCATGATGATATCATCACTTCACCAACATTATTATTTTTTTGTCACCCAAAAGTTGAACCCATGTCGGTGCCAATGATTATTAGTGTATATGTCAAATATAATATATTGTTGTTTATATAAATGTGTAATTAACACATTAGATATACTTTGGGGGTGTGAAGAGGAATTGAACCCCTTTGTCTTTCAGGAAAGTCAGTGTTTTTACCAGCTGAGCTATCCAGCTGCTGTGTGTATTCACAGCAAGCAAAATATTTAAATTCATGTAGTATGTCAATTTTCAATATGTAAATATAGATAATTTGTAGACATGTTGGAATAAAATTAATGAGTAAAACATATAAGTATACAGAATGATTGTATTTATGGTGTTTTCATCAACTTGCATATATAAATTAAAAATAAATGTTAGCATATATGGTTGCAACAAAAAATATAAAATATAATAATAACAATAAATTCATCATATAGATGTTTTAAAACATGTACATGTGCAAATGTTTCATATGTGTAATAAACCCATCCTTATATATTTAGAGGATGTCTGTCCGTCCGTTCATCCATTTGTCAGTGCCAGGCACAAGAATGTGAAATGGAGTGAAGTGAAATGATTAATTTTCAGCAGTGTAGGACTCACAGAAGGCCAGAGATTTTGATACAGTTTAGCTGGTAGGGGTCTGAGGAGGCAGGTGGGTGTCATTTTTTAAAGGTAGGTAGGTAGGTAACCTTGAGATTATGAACTAATTTTTTATCTAATTTAATCTATTTTTTTCTACAGAAATGAAGTTAAAAAATCTTGAGTTACGAGGATGAGCAGCCAACAGTGGGCTTATGTAGGATTGTGTTTATTGTTAACGATGAAGTGAGAGAAAGATGCTGCCTGTTCTTACCCTACAGCAGCTTTTATCCGCGTGCCTTTTGTTTAATGCAGCGCCTCACAGCAGTCGACACTTCAATGCTTCTGGCTCTGCAGTCTGACAGTGCAGTGAGCTGAAAAGGTTTCTGGTCATTTGGCGCAGTCATCATGACCTGCTCAATGTGCTTTAGCAATAAAATGTGAGTTCACAATGGAGTAAAGCAGCCCTGTAGCCTACTTTGTATTATGATGGGGAGAACACTAATCTGTGTCTCTCCTCAACCTTCTGCTGAGTGATGTATGCATGAGACTGACTGTGGTTTGATTTGGCTCGCTGTAACGCGTCTCTCTTGGCAGCAGCGTCTGTTCCTGCAGTCAGCTTTCCAAGTGACTTCTGAGTGAAATTGGTAAATAGAGATGGAGGTTGTGTATGCTGGCTGCGAGAAAGGAAGACACTATAAGCTTTCAAGAAAGGAAGGGATCTGACTGCCGATGACAGCTCTGTTGACACACCAACAAAATCCTTGACAGGTGGCATGCTGCAGTGCTTCCTACAACACACTCCCAAACAGCTTGCTCAGCCTCCCAGACAAGCTTTTCAATCGTTTAAAAATCCTTAAAGAGGGATATTTTCTGTTAGAGGCAGATGAAGACAAAGGGTCGTGCAAAATTGTGATGGATGGGAAACAAATTGGAAGCTTTTTCTAACAGCAAAAGTCCTGGTGGGAGGGAGCTGCCACATGGTTGGAAAGCTGTGTTTCCTGTGAGTTTGTGGCTGGAGGGATGGCTGCAGGGATGTTTGTGAAGGCACCACCTGTGTGTGTCTGGGGAGGCAAAAAAGCATGCAACAGGGAGGGAAACTCTGGGAGACTATCCATCAGCCTCTCTTTGCTCCCTGCAGAGAGTTTTAGAGGGCTAACTGTGATGCTTCAGAGGTTCTCTAAAAGGCATTTTCTCTCTCTCTCATGCATAAGACAGTTGAGGAAAAGCTAAACTGGACAACAGATGCTGAGCTCAGGCACTTTCTTTCAGACGGTTATACAAATGTAGATTCTGTTGTTGGTTTTTACACTGCACCACCAACTCTTTGTACCTCCTTTACATGGTATACAGTGAATTCTACTGATGCCTGCTTTATGGCATGGAGTAATCTGGATGAACTCTGCAGCAGCTGATATGTAGCATGTCATTTCTTTTTATGTATTCATTAATGTTTTGGTTGCATTAGCTCTTTCAGTTCTGCCTGATTTTTCTGCTTGTTTTTGGCAGATGTGAGTATTTCATCACTCTAGGCTCTGCACTTACAGTGAACTGAAATGAGACAAGAATACAAGTAAACAGGGACTGGAACATTCCATTTTTCTCAAGGCAGGTCAGTGAAGCCGAGAAATTACATTTGACTCTTAAACCTTTGGACCCTGAGTGGATCGGTTTGAATTATTTATGAGCAACTTGGCAAGAAATGTCCAAATATAATATATTCTATCGAACTATATTTATAAATATCACAGTTTTTTTCCCTAGGTTATTTTCTTGTACGCATTACTATTTTCTTTTCTTGCTCATTAACCTTCGTGCCAAGTTTTTGAAAGACATCAATCCACCTTGCTCAGGTGTCAAGGGATTAAATAAGCCTGTTTTGTCAGAAACACTGTCAGAAACAAGGTAATGTATGAAGCAAAATGGTCCTCATAGGGTTGGCATGAGGGACAGTGAATGGATCCATCAAACCCCAGACTTTCATGCAGGAGTCTGGTGTTCACTTTCTGTCTGAATGTGAAGTTGCCTAATCCTCACCATCAGTGCCAGCATGCGTTTTTTTGACGTCCTGCCGTTGGTTGCCACGTTAGTCCAGTCAGAACTGCTTGCAGTATTATTATACATTGCTGGCTGGCTGCATGGCCAGAAGGCCGGAAAGCACCTGCCATGGCAGCATGATACGCAGAAGGGGGATGTTGAGACCCCGGCTGGACAATAGAGTTGTTAATACATGCCACCAGATGGCTGGAACGCGGCAACATGAAATGCTGCCATGCCAGCATGTGTGTATGTTGACGTCCCAGCATTAGTTGCCATCAGATTGTTGCCTTAACATAACCACGTACAGCATAATCCCACCATGTGCCTGTGGTGATATCACAGTAGCAACATCCCGGAACATCAACAGCAGATGCAGAGAGACACCTAAAGCATAATATGTAAATGGACAAAGTTGCAATATGTGAGGACTTTTTTTTCACCGTTAAAGGGTTTTTTTTTTAGGGGGGAGATTTTCCTTCTCTGCAGTGAGGGATATACTATGCCGTAAAGCCCTCTTAGGCAAAGTGTTATTTGTGATAATGGGCTTTAGAAATAAAATTGACTTGACTTGATTTGACTTGGGAATGTGTTGACTAGACACAATTAAAAGAACAATCATTAATAATTAAATAGAAAGAGCAGAACAGTGATTGCATTACTAAAAACACTGGTAATCTGATATACGATGAGACACTTGTTTAAAAAAGTGAATTAAAGACACAGTAGAGATTTTTATAGGTAACTCATTCCAATCAGAAGGAGCCCAAAACAAAAAAGCTTTTTGTAACCAGCTTTTTTAGACACAAAGAGAACTATACAGATCTATACAGAGTGTAGTAAGCCCTAGTAGATGAGACTAGGATCTGTGCAAATCTGCCATGTCTGTTATTTTTCAAGTAAAAATTCCACTGCAAATCATATACTGTATATTGCCAAACCCAAAGGTCATGTGATGACCCTGTGCAAATAGGCATCTTGGTGATTTGGGCTGAGGTTTTGAGTTTTCTCTGCGTCTCTTTTTTGCCTCTTTCCCAGTAGAGAATTACGGAGGCTGGCAAACATAAATGAAAAGTTTTGACAGTATTTTGGGTTTAGGAGGCTCATTTCGCTGCACAGCATGGAGAAGCATTCACAGAAAAAGCTCAAATCAATCACTAGAGTGAAATCTGTAAAGATGATGGGATGAATAACATGTCAGTATGTGGAAGAAGTGGTTCTATTTGCTTAAGTCACAATTCAAAAGAAAAAAAATTAGGTAACGCTGTCTCAGACAATAAGGACAGTTAAAGCTAATGCATTAAAAAAGATTGAAGGGTTGAAGATCAGTTTTGGTAAGCAATGTCACTGCAGTCCATTATTGATATATGTATAATATGTAAAAAACAGAAAAAAAGAAGTACTCCTAAAGTAGAGCCCTGATGCACTTATCCCAGATTTGCTAACATTAGCCCATTCCAGTCGCCAGAAGTATGTTGGCATCATACATTCCTAAAGTCTTGGACATTTTCACTTTTTATGTGTATCCTATAAACATTTCTAAAGTGATGTAGTATGTGAGCTGATTTTGTCATCCAGAGGTGGATGGGGATAGTAGATGTCATGGGTGAAGTGTCTGCCAAGCTGCAGAGCACTGTTTGAGACCAACAAACAACAAAACCAGTTGTTTTTTGCAAGTGATTGCAACTTTTAAGACCCCAACATGGGTGTTTTGTCATGACCTGTTGCTTTTTTCAGGCAGCGTTTTAGGGGAAAAAGCAATTGTGTTTTGCTAAGACATCGCTTAATTTCCTGTCCGGTTTGTGCCCCTCAAGCCAAGTATTTTATGCCAAAACATGATCTTTCCAAAGTGTTTTCATGCCTAAACATAAGTTTTACTGTAAAAATGCAGAAATGTAACTTGTCAACATTGATTCTGGCGATGGGTTGATTAGACACTATAAGCTGTTGATCATGCCAGACCAAGTAAGGCTGTGGCAGCAAAACTTTGCACAGCATACCCAAACACACTTATTGAATTATGTAAGACTATCTGTGTGTTTATGAATTAAACTTCATTTATAAGACAGTTGCTTTCAAAAGTTTACTCTCACTAAACCTCGGTCCTTGTCTGTAGCTAGGGACTGGTATCAGTGGGAATCCGCCATAAGATTGATGTGTCTTTGCATTATGTGAGAACTAATGTTTCTCCTCTGGGACTGGCCTCCTGCTGTTACCAATAATGATAAATAAAAGCCAAGCAATCATACTGAGAACAGAACATCTCCCAACTCCCATCAGACTTCTGTCATTACTGAAGTTCTGTCGCTGTGGGAGGCTCTGTTATATTAGATATGTCAGGGAAAGAAACAATATGTGGGAGACAGAGAGAAGAACTGTGAAAACTGTGAAGCCCGAGGGGCAGTGAAGCACTCAGTGACAGAGCAGACACACAGGCCGGGAGGGAATTGGGGTTACAGCGAAAAAAACTGTTCTTTTTTTCTCATCACAACACATTTCAACATACAGTTTAAATGTCATGAGACTGGCAAATCAGTGTCAGGTATGTCACTTCATTCTGACCCATAATGCTCAAATGTGACAAAGCAACAGCAAGGTGCATCATTCCCCCAATTTTTATCAAAATCCAGTCCGGTGGTGTCACCCATAAAGGTTTTAAAGATTTTAGGACAGGATAAAAATATCCAGTACTTATTGACTTATTAAAAATATCATCAATGATGATAGTAGTGATTAACTAAAAATATAGAGATTCTTGAATGCCGTCCTAAAACATCTTAAGACTTGATTCCTCTTCTCTTTTTCCCTTTTTTGAATATAAGTCCCCTTTACACAGCATGTTTAAGGCAGGGCTGTGCTGTTATTTCCCTTGCTGGTGTATGTGAAAGGTACAGACAATGATTTTGGGGGAATCTATGATTAGATCCTGTCAAATCTAATTCTAGTGTTGTTTTTTGATATTCCATCCCACCAATTGTTGTTGTTGATTATTTCAGTATATGTTAGATTTTGTCAAATGCTGTAAAACACCTAAAAGGAATTTAGTCAGTGTAACTCAGAAAGGCTCATAAACTCTGACGCTATGTAGATACTGTCAATATGATGTTTTTAAAGAAATCAAATGTGCAACAAGGACTTAAATCATAGATGAACTATCTTTCTTTTCCAACCAAATGCATAATGTTAAACTACCCTGAAAAAAGTTAGCAAAATGATCTGCCAGAACAGTTGGATGATTTGTCTAAAAATATACTGTAATGAGCTTAATAAGTATGAATTTAAGGGAAAAAAATCTCTTGCCAAGCTTGTTATGTTTTTGCACTGCTTTTTCTGTCTCTGGTCTTTAATTGCCAGCATTGCGATATGTGACCTGCGATGTGTGCAATGATTCCAACATCACTGCAAATTGATGAGCCAAAATTCACGGTGGGCTCGGTCCACATCAGGTGTCACAGCCCTAATTGCCGAGGTCTTGTCAGGACAGTGGCCCACCGGAGTTTTATTAGCGAGAAGACAGCTTCCTCTGCTGATATCACACCTTCCGCTCCACACACCCCACCCCATCCCCCCCACCATCCCGAAAACTTCCACCGCCCGAGTGAAATGCCTCGCTAAGGCCCACAATGAATTCAAGCAGAGATCTGCTATTCAGTGAAGTCTGGCTCTCCCCAGGTGATGACAAGGACGACTTAATTGGGAACTCTGTCTGTGAGCAGAGTCCAGGACGTTCAGCGTTGATTCAGTGCAGAAAAACCCAAACTTCCTGCATGTTAGTGACCTCAGCAGAGTTATGTAAGGGCAGCAGTACATTATCTACTTCTCTCCTCTGCAGCTGTGCACTATCATAGTAGAGTTCTGGTTCATCATAATGATAATAGCCCTTCAAAACTCAGAAGATTTACACAGATTACTGAAAGGCAGCAGAATTTCTTCTTTCTTTTTTATGACCACCTTTGTGAGAAATAAGCAAATGGGCACATCTCGGGTCCCTGGGGAGGCTGATCCCGCACCTAAGGGCATACCTCAGTGTAGAAAAGCATTACGCTGTCAGTGCAGCAAAGCAGTTTTTGGAAGCCTGGAGTTTTTGTTTACTGCTTTTCACAATCCTTAGCAAACCCTGGAGCTAGAAAATGTTAATTGCGTCAAGCTGAGGTAGCAGCAACCACAGCTGACTGTGAGAATCATATAGAGATGAGTCCTGCAGGGGCCCAAGAGTGAGACACAAAGCTGGCCTATCCATTTCTTAGTTGGTCCTTTGCTTTTCCTTCTATGATAAGTTAAAATGTGTGTGCTGTTGAAGAGTATTGACCATTAATTCACCATTCTAATGGGGTTAGGGTCTGAGTTGTGTGGTGTTGTAAAGTGTCTAATGCCGGGTTCAGAATACACAATATTACCCGACCTGGCCATCCTACCGTGTCAGTTTGGATTGTGAATGACTGTGAGTGTCGTGTTCCAATCAATCCTTTCATCCCGTGTAGTGTGTCACAGAAGACAACAACAGACACTGCATCTGGGATGCCTCATGACTTCCCTACAGAAAGTCCAGCATGTTGTTTTTTGATTGATCTATGATTGTTTTCCTCAAAGCCATCACTTTGACCAATAGGAGCAATCTGCTGCCATGTACTGTATCACAACAACACCCCCACATTTTTGATATTTTCTTTAGGGACTACCACACAGAGTAAAAACAGAAAAATTATGGCATGAAAGAGCACAGGCACTTCAGCAACAGGCTTTGGCGGTATCACAGTATTACAGTATAAGAAACCCTGAAGGTATGTTATTCAACACTGTCATAAATACAGGTGCTCCTCTTTCTATTAAACTCATTGTATGTTACGCACAGCACATACCACCAGAGCTCAGTCTACGGTCTCTACTGGTGGAACAGGCAGCGGAGCTGAAGGACACAGCGACACCTAGTGGTGGAGGGAGAAGTTACAGGACTGTAAACAGCCGGAGGCCTGCAGGCAGAGAGAGACTGTGGGGAATAACTGCATGTTTTTTACATCTAACTTGGAGAATTAAGGATTTATTTAGACCAAACCGGAGCTGGTGATTGTTGGAACAGTGGTCTTACTTACTAGATTGTTAGTAAGAATAACCAAGATGGTTTGGGTGAGTTTTATTTTGTTTCTGTCGAGTTTGAATGAAGCGTGTTTCACGATGAGTTAACAAGGCAACTAAGCCTGCTCAGTCTTCTGTGACCGAGAGAAAGTTGATTTCAAAAGGTGCACAGTTCTATTTCTCTGTTTAATAAGGAAAATAGGTGTGAGAATATTACTTTTCTTAACAATTTGTGGGATTGTGTATTTATTAGTCTGAAACGCTGAAAGTAAGTATCCCAATGAAATTTCAGGAAGGTTTTAAGTTATGAACCATTACATACTGTCAAAGCTTACTGTCTAAGAATATTGAATATTGAGTTGCAACCAGCCTGGACAGTCAAGCAAAACTCACACATCTCTGTTAATGGGCAGTTCTCAAATTTAATTCAGATGATAAGTATATTTGTGTTTCCTGCAGAATGTGTAGAAACCTGTAGTTACCTGCTGGAGCGTGAAATGTTTGGTGCCAGGCAATGATGCCACTCTGAGCTTCAGCACACCTGACACTATCACCACCTCTTTTCACTTCCAATGTCAGCCAATGCGCTGTTGCCCACCCCCTGGAAGCTCCACATACCCTCCCCTCCCTGGTTGTCATGGTTACCTTACACGGTGCTCAGTTAGCTCTGGTAGCTGTGATCAAAGGGCGTCCCGTTTCCACCGGCACTGGATCTGTCAGCCTGCACAGCGGGGGGAGGAGGACATGTGCTGTAGGAGTGGGAAAGGTGGTGTCCCTGCCTCACAAGATTACACTGTGTTTACATCACTGAAAGAGTCACATTGCAAGGTGCAGGACAGGGTTGAAACAGGGTTATGGTAGACTCTGAATCTGAGCAGTGCTGAGAATAGGTGGAAGATGCTGTGACAGTTATAAGTAGGTAACATTATGTAAGCTGAATATAACCTTATAAGCATAGATAAACAAAATTTTCACATACAATAGACATATGTATATATATATATATTTGTGATGAAGATAATTTGAAGAACATTTGGTTAGGCGTGTTGAGTTCTTAGTCCTGCAAATAATCTGTAACTCCATCCTGAGGCTGTTTTTTAAATAGTTTTCTAATAAATAATGAAAATAGCAACTTCTGATCAACCAATATCATTAGGCTTAAATAAAAACTTCTGGTTAGGCCCTTTGCATTTCAGTTTAAAGTCCCACTCACAGCCAGTTTATACCCTGCCCACTCTGAATACAGATATGGATATAGATAATGTAGTTGGTTGGTTGAACAGATACAGATAATAGTGTACTCTATCTTTCTTATTCATTAATACTTGATCCTTGCTTGCTTGTTTGGATAAAAACAGGTAACTATAATAACAGAACAAAAGTTTGCAGGTAAACAGGAATAAAAAATAAAAAAAATCAAGAGAATGCAATTCCAACATTAGGGGTCCTGCACCTTGCTGCACGTCAGAGATACTGGTGGAACGTGGGCTAAGACAGCCATGCATTTCAGACTGTTGACACTGCTTGCACAATTTACTGTACTTTAAAAAGTTATTTTTGGTGTGGATTGTGTGGCACTGGAAGAGATGCATTTTTACTTCCTGGGTGTGCTATGTGGATATGAGAGTTTATTTTGAGAACACTCAAATCCATACTCTGCACATGTCCATTAGGCAGGATGGTTGATAACCTTGAAAATATTTTTTATAAAAGTTTTTGCATTTGAAACAAGTTCATAGTTCATATATGAAAAGTGACATCTGAAATGCATCAAAGATTTGGCAACATGGCGAGATTTACATGGTATCATCTGCATAAAAATGTATATTACAATGCAGAGTGACAGAGATTATATGTGTACTGTGAAGAGAAGTTGACCAAGAATAGACCCTTGTGGAATATTTACCATCCTCAATTAAGTATCTATAGAGGCTTTTCTTTATTCTACCAATGCACATGTACAATAAACATTCAAATAAAAAATATAATCAAAGGTATCAATATGCTTTAAATAGGCCAATAAAAAGTGATGATGACTGTTTAAGGCATTAACCATATTAAATATATCTAACAACCTTTTTTCAAGATCAGTGAGTAAAATCACTGGATATTGACTCTATTAATTATTTGTGCTTCATATTCTCTTATTTTTTTCTGTCATGCAGGCAAGACTGTCCATAATTGACATTTGGAACAAAAAAATCCACACTCTATTCTAACAATTTTGCCACTCACCTTTATTTAGAGTGAAGGGAAGTGGTGAGACAAATAATTACATTTCTCATTATTTGTACTGCTCGCAATTCCAGACTGATCATACTAAGTCTTTATGAGGCAGTAATTACAACAATATCCCAATTCATCAGCAGGTGATGGTGGAGGGAACCTTTTTGTCACAAAACCATTTTGAAGAGTGGCTTTTTGGGTGTGCTATGATTGTAGTGTCTCATTTCCTTTCATCTGCTTTTTTCTATTATTTTTTATTTGTTTGGTTTTCAGGTTCTCTGTCTTACAGAGGACCTGTAACTAATCCAGCTGACAGGCAGGAGAAACAACAGGACATGCACACTGTGTCCACTTGAATCCATACATATATTTATATGTCAGGGCTGTCTTTGGCTTCAGCAACAAGGTTTTGATCCTGCTATCCCTGTAACCTGCCTGTAACCAAAGCAGGAAACACCAATTTACCAATTTTTGAAACCTGAGCAAATTGGCTTGATTTGTTTCAAAATACACAAAGGCGGAATCCAATGAGCACAATGGAAGAAATCACCTCTAAATTTTCTACTCATTTCCCTTTTTCCCGTGTTTTTATTTATTTATTTATTATTATTATTTATTTATATTAAAGAATTTCCTCCAATTTTCTCAGGGTTCAAAGGTTTAAATACTTGTGAAAGGCATCTGAAAGCAGCACAAGAAAAGTGATGTCGCTCCAGGTTTCAAAGCGTCAAACTAAGATAAGACAGGACTGAGCTGTCTGTAAAGACTGTTGAAATGTTTCTGTACATCACCTTTTAAGGTGGCTCATCCAGACAATCACTTCCAGCCTCTCAGCTTTAACAATTTGTGATTTATGTTTATTTTTTGTGTTACTCCTCCAGGAGAAGAAATAATTAGTCCCTCTGCTCTGCAAAGCAAATTGTTGTGGCTTTTATTACAAAAACCCTGCATGCTGCAAACAAACCACTTGCTTATTTGCATTTACTTTATCCAGTAGTTTATAGTTTCTACAGAATACACCTAAACTGTAGTATTGTGCAAAAATCTACTAATCAATCTGGGTCCATGTTGGATTTATTCCACATTCAGGAGGAAATCCAATTACACACTGAAGCCATCTTTCACATGGTTGACTGCGTTGACACAGTGAACATCTGCAAGTCCAGATCCTTTGATGCCACTATGTTAATGACCAGCTCTTCAAAAATAGCCCAGTTAGAGTGTGATTAAATGCATATGACAAACAAGGCATTGCTCAACATACGAGACCCATTTATCACAGCTTGTCACTGAGCAAAGAAGTACACATCTTTTCTGATCCAACATCAAGGTTGCAGCATTCAACACTGCAGAAAGCACATAGGACTTGTTCAGAGCAGGGACTTTTCTATGAAATTGGAAAACTTTTGTCGGAACTTATGAACCCTCAGCTATTTGACAGGGACCTGGATCTAAATTTATTTTGTGGGCTAATGTTCCTGACCCCAAAAAGAAACATTTTCTGAGAGGAATCTGCTGTGTGCAAAAGATGTTGACTGGCAATTAGGATAACCTTGTGATATGCAGTGGCCAAGGGGCTCAGTTCCACCAAGCAGTCTGGTTCGGTTCAGTTCAGCTCAGTTTGGTACATATAAGAAAGGTTATTTTTTCATTTCCATTAAAAAAAGTTGTGGATGGTATCAATAGAAGAGTTCCTTACTGTCCCCATTTTTTGGTCACCCCTATCCAGCACACTGATCCGGTACTTAATGATGGAGCTGTGAACACAGCAGACCTTTGATTGGTCAATAGAGGACAGTCCCTCTTGCTCAGGGCTGAGCTGTGGCTCTTTTTGGAGCTCGTGTAACCACTGTTCATACCGTGACAAGTTTTTCATACATTAGTTAACTAGAACTTTGAAATGACAGAATGTTTTGCAGCTTCTAGCAGCAGCTGCACACTGAGAAAAAATCATTTAATTCGCTGGGCTGACTGCCGGAAATGTTTTCAAGGTGGAATGTTTACTTATGTTACTCAAAGCCTGAGTCTACGCTGTGAATCCTTCAACACATAAAAGTTTTGGCTTAACTTTTTGGGAGCTGTTATGTCGTCCATATTTACATGCAGCCTGTGGTGAAGATATGTACATGAATGTCAGTTGGCATATTTTCTATTTCCTCACTGCGAAAAGTGGAATTAAACTGTTCGGGTCCATCACATGATGCCCACGGGTCCAGAAAAACTTTTTTCCCATTGACTTACATAGGGAAAGAGACATCTGTGAATCAGTTGATAATTCTTGTGTGAGTGTCAAGCCCCCAGCGAAATGACTCATTTCACTTTGTAGATTTAAGCCATGGAGTTCGATAACATTTGGAAAGTCTAAAAGAGCCAGAAGATTTTTTAGACTGTCATTCAAGCTAGCGAGGTGCTAATCTGGAAGTCGCTCCATTGGTGGAAGTTACCTGCCCGTAGTACACACGGCCACACTCGGCTGCCGTAAGTCTTTAGTGCGCAAGCCTCATGGGCCCATAGATCCGTGTATTTTATATGTGGAAAAAGAGCTTTTTTTGCCTCATGCGCCAATGAGCAGCTCTCATAGGAATAAACAGGGCCCCGCCTCCATGGCTGTATCCAGACTTTCTTAATACAAACATGGAAGTGAAACGTTGTAGTGCACCCCACAGCACAAAATCCCTGCTGTTGCCTGACAAGGAGTCAGTGCACAAACCCCCTATTTTTAAATACCTCATCGAGAGAGACTCTCACTCCAGCCTGTTATTTTTTGTTCTGAAAATGTCAGCATGCAACCCCGTTATGTGGATGATAAATGAGGTGCAGACACTCCTCTTTATCAGTGGTAAATTGAAATGTAGTGAAAGCTAGATGGAGCAGTGAGTGACAACAACCCCAGATACATTTAAGAGCACTGTAATCTACAGTCCAGGTGTCCTTTGGGGTTACTTTTGTTTCTAAAGGTACTACACCCAGTGGTGTAGTGGAGGGTATACACAGGTATACTGGGCATACCCATCACTTTTTCTGGCTGTTTAAAGTACACTCACATATCAGCCACATATACCCACATTCATACATATACCCACTTCCTTCTTTATAACCTACCCATCTACCTAATAGAATATCTACCTCTTCAACTATCACTACACCTCTGACTATACATTATGTTTTTGGTGGAAATGGGTCTGAAGTGACCTCCATGTATTAGCTGACTTACAGTAGTGCAGAGCATTCCATAGAAAATAGTTCTCTCTAAAATTTAGCCATTTAATTATGAGTTTGTGTGTTCATGGTTCATGGTTCAGATTTGAATTAGTCAGCTGGACATTCTCCCAAGCAGAGCAAGGTGCACATGCTTGTATCCACATGTGTTTGTGTAATTTAAATACTGCTAGTTTGGCTGTTTGCTGGCTGATTTTCCCTCCAGAGAGGAAAAGAAGCGAAAAAGTATCCATCCACATTGTCTGTTCTGTGCTTTCTCTGTTCCTCTCCCTCTCATTTCTGCTGTATGGTTTCCTCTCCTTTGTGACTTGGGATGGCTCATTGTGTCAGCTTTGCTGTTATCGGTCTTGGATTGGTTAGAGGGTGATGAAAGCTCTTTGATGGTCATCCGTGTCCCTAGAAAAAGCAAGTACGAGCTTGATCTGGTCAAGATTATGATAGAGAGAGATTGTGATGGGGGAAGGTTGGGGTGTTGTGGACACAAAAAAACCCATTTAAGTGAAAAACACACTTCCATTACTATTTGCTGAGGCTGTACTGAGAACTTTGCAAAATACCAAAATACAAAGAGGCCTCGATGCACTAATGATTCATCAGTACTTTTCTGCCAATGAGCTGATATTTCCACTGAAATGGATAAAGCCATCCCACACTCAATACACACACTGACGCTGGCAGCAATCGAACACGGCAAATACGAAGTGTGTGCTGCAGGTAAAAAACCCAGCTCCACCCTGCATCGTGATGCATCATGTTCGTACCGAGATGAGGGGATAAAAGGGTTAAAAATGGGAGAGAGGTGGGAAAGAGATGGAAGATGTCAGACATGGTTTACTGTGGGATTCTGTACCCAATGGGCTGGCTCATCAAAATTTAATGAGGAACATTTTGTGTGTGTGTCTGCGCGTGTGTGCATGATGTGTGGCTGTGTGTGATGTGGCTCACCATGAATAATACAGTGACAGCTCGATCCAGCCGAGTTCTTCATTAGGTTAAGGTGAACCATGAAGTGAGTCCTCAGCTCAGGACGACCCACCCAGCAGACAGTGTGATCGATAGCTAAGAGACAGAAACACAGACAGACAGACAGACACACAGACAGACACACACACACACACACACACACACACACACACACACACACACACACAGGGAAAGATACTGTAAGAGATAAGAGAGGAAAAAGTCACACAACCGTGCACAGTGAAAGTCAGAGAAAGTTAGAGAGAGAGAAACATGATAGATCTGAGGTGTATATTTGTGTGTGTGTGTGTGTGTAAGCAAGAAAGAGAGTGTACTTTCTCCCCATGGTCATTATACTCACTGTCTCTCGTGCTGACACAGCTTCTTCCTCTTTGCCCTGTAACCCTGGAGAAACATGAGGCATAAGCATAAGCTGCCTGCAGGTTATATTCACAGTCATCGGATATTTTTACTGTAATGAACAACAAACTCCACAAAGATTATAGAATTGTTAGTTTACTGATTCTTGCCATATTCCTCCTCAAACACCCTCAAGACAGACACAAGTCAAAACACACTAAACACTAAGTCTGAGTGTCATTCAGAAAACTGAGATGAGTCAGAGTCAGATTACCCCCAAGACTTAAACAAGTCAGAGTCAAATCTCCCTGATTGAGACAAGTCAGAGTCAAACACTGACTGATTTAAGTTAGAGTCAAACACCCTGACTGATTTAATCAAACACCCTGACTGACTTAAGTTGAAGTCAAACACCCTGACTGATTTAAGTCAGAGTCAAAACACCCTGACTAAGAGAAGTCAGAGTTTAAAGACCCTCAGTGAAAAGAGTCAGAGTCAAACTCTTCTTTCACACAGTGTGAAGGTTGGCTCCATGTATGGGCTCGGGATCATGTTATTTGTACTCTTTTCTACACTGTGGCAACAACTTAAAGGAATGTCCCGTAGATGATGACACAGTGTTCTCCACTCTGGAACAATGTTACTAAAGTGATGGCTGGGGGGGGGTCGGGGGGGTGATGGTTTGTGGGGGCAATTAACACAGTACAAATCTATTGTATCTATTATGAAAATACCCTGCGTCCTGAGACCAGACGTGGGTCCCGGAGCCCTGATGTGCACTTTGCAGATGCTCTTCAGTTGTCTCTGCAGCTCTGGCTGTTCCAGAGTAATGTGCTATCTCAGCTGGCAACACGCTGCCATGCCCCACATTTAAAAGCCTCATGGGATATTACTTTCCATGCTCTTTCACATTATGGGTCTCTCAAACTGGCGAGCCGGCACTAATCTTCTCCAATAATGCTCTTCATTACAAACACTATAAATTATGGACATGTTTTTCTGCATGGGTAGTGTGCACATAATTACATAATAGCCCTTATATATAAAACAGGTGAATTTTACATAATCACATAATAAGGCAGATGAAGACTAATTCTTTTTTAAATTAAACCCTAAACCCAATTCAACAACACATGATGTGTTTCTGACACTGATTGAGTGCTCCTGCCTCTGCAATGACTCTTCATTTCTCTGTTTCCTCTCGTTGATTCTTCTTGTCCATTCTCCGAGGCTCTGAGCTTCACTCAAAACAAACACCAGGGGCAGATTGCCGTCCATTAAGCTCGCAATGAAAAATAAGTGTCTCTGTATTAGACCTCTGCCGTCCAGTGTTAACCCTTTACAATCTGAAATCTGTATTGACATCACTTATCTTGTACTGCATTTAGACGCCTTCAGCCCAACACAAAATTATAGCCCAGCAGCCGACCCACAGTTCATCAAAAACCCACGTCTTTGAGGTTGAGTCCAGGGGTATTATTGGTGAGAGTGGTTGTGGGGAGAAATGTGGGTGAATAGTGGGCAAGGGCCAAAGTGAGTGGGGTAAGAGTTTTCTTTGTGGGCTACAGAGAGCCCCCTACTGGCCTGGGGTGTGAAATTGCCAGTCTGTAGGCTCTAGGCTTGCTCCTTTAGCTCGCCATCGGGTAGTGAACCTGGCCTGGAGAACAGCACCACAGTTCACATAAATCACAATGTACATTGACCAATAGCAATTCCAGTGTGCACACAATTCACACATAGCTCTCTGAAAAAAAATCCCATTTATTACAAAAAAGTTTTTACACTTGTACAAGGTGGTTTTTCAGGTGATTCAAAAAAGCCACATTTTGCAAAACTGCAGCTGAACCACTTTTTTTTCCCCCTTTTCTAGGTCACATGATGCTATTGCTATATGCTTGTCAGTAGGAACTGGCTCCCTCATGATGTAGCAGGAGCTACAAGAGGTGTTACTGCATCACATAACTCTTTAAAAGTTGATCAGATCATCTGGAAGTTTTGAATTCACAGGACTATCACCTCTCAGAAATTCCTCATACGCGGCCACGCCCACATATAATGGACTTGCTTTTCCATTGTGGCTCCATAACACGCCTACGTTGCCTTCGATTAGAAATTATGATGGCTAGTGCGGTGGCTGCAATAGAAATAAAGCTGCTAATATTTTGAACATCCATTGCCATGGTTCTTGAAATGTTATTACCAGAGAAGTCACAGAACATCACTCAGTGGAAATGCAGTCCTCTTGCAATTGTGTTTAATCAATATTTTGAAAATATTACTTAAGATTTGCACAAATCTGTAATGGAAACCTGCCCAGTATGAGCAAAATTGGCAACCAGTCACACTGTTTAACAGAATGCATACCACACTTCTCACTAAGGTAAAAGTTTTTGTATCTTTTTGTTCAGAGTTGCTCTGAAAATTGTCCTAAATCACTTCGCAGCAAGGACTCCTTACTAGTTTCAGCTAAGCTAGGGGGTAAAATATTGGATGTGACAAGCTTGCAAAATTAATAAAGCACCAGTACCTCATAAGTGTATTTCATTGCTGCTGTTGTGATTATATAACCTTTGAAACCTCTGCTCTTTTTATTCTTTCTCAAAAAAAAAAGATGGATGGAAATGTATTTTCCTATGGACTGACTCTTGCAGCTAAGAGACATCTCCGCTGGGTTTGGCTCCAAGGTCTGGTTCTGCAGAGGATCCTCAAAATGCTTGAGCTGGGTCTGCTCACCCACATCATAATTATCATTTGCCAATAGATAGTATAATTGATGCATGCTCTGGTTCCACTACTTACTGGAATGTAGAACACATTAAATCATAGTCACAAAAAAACCCTTGCAAAATAAGTACACAAGATAATGTTTTCAGTTTCTATAGCAGTATATCTACAGTGTTTACAATATAAACTGTGTGGTTAAATCATTTTTTATGGGACTTTAGTGTTTTTTAAGACTTGTGTGTTTCTGACTCTGCTGTTGTGTAAGCTCATGAACAGCCCTGTTAGCAGTCTGCAGTTTTAATCAGCTCCTGACAACCTCGTGCTGTAGTGATTTGAGTGGGGCCGTAGCCGAGGGGAAACTGTTATTAAACTCTCTCTAAATTGACCTGAATTGAATCCATCTCCTCCCAAAGTGGAGCTTCGGGACCTCTATCAAAGTAAGCACTGATGTGATTTCACTGTTATTTTGTTCACTAAATGATCTATCTGAAGCACATCTAACATAAATCTTTCGCATAGTAAATGTAATCTAAAACCACTGCATACCTGAAAGGATTAGGGGCTATGGGACAACAGAGAGACCTGGACGTCACATTTTTTGTTGAAGCTGACATTAAAGGTGGTGAACTGCTGCCACTTGTCATGCAGAGGACTACTCTACCCTGTAAAATCAGTTGTTGCAGCCTGAGCCTTCTGTGGCCTCAGAGGAGCTTTGTCAATTTTCTGAAGTGACATCAGAGTGACATCACACAGCTATCTCCTGTCAGACTTGGTGAAGGCATATTTTCAAAAGAAACTTTGTGTTGTATTCCAACCCAAACACCACAAAAATGTTTGCATTGTACATTTCCGCAAACCATGGATATGTTTGATTTGCACATCATTATGTAACAGAGAAATTAAATTTTTTTGTATCAACAATGCTGTGGTTGGCATGTGGTTAGGTTTCGACACAAAACAATGGGAATAACTGATTATGATTGAGAAAACAATCAAAAAAATAATGAAAAAAAATAATTGAGACAGCCCAGTGCACCCTCTTCCAGCCCCTTCAATCTCTCTATGAATACACCTGGTTAAACCACTAGTTATCTTCAGGGAGTTTGTTATCTTGTTGCTGTTGGTGGTGATGGGATCTGAGAAAGTGAACTTTGACACTGTGTGAAAGTCTTGATGGGATCAATAGTGTATTTTTCACTGGGAGAAGCTGACTCTCACAGTGTAGCAGCAGTATGGCTGATTGTAAAGTGAGCCTGCCGTCAGTCTCCAGCTTCATGAACGAAACCTTCATTGAGCAGCTGGTCATCGATCTCATACATAATGTACCTGTATTAAGCAAGGCTGAAGTCAATACTACAAACATTAACCTTGAAAGCTGGATTAACAGCATCAATATTCGTAATATTACCCCTCAGAAGACGTGCAGAGAGCAGCTTTTGCTCAATGTTCTGTTTATCTCATTGGTTTCAGTGAATAATATAGCTTATGTTGTCCAACACCAACAGCTGGGGAGCTAGTGGTCAGTATTTGACAGACCACACCAATGTCATGATTTTGTACCATTAACTACAAATCCCACGAACTTTACTGCCAGTAGTTTTCTAACTGTGAGTATGTTCTGGCTAATGTCTTATCCTCATTTCATTTCAGTTTGGAACTGAAACAAGACTGAGACATGGCAGCCCATTCTGATTCAGAGGTTGTTAAATACTGCCCCTTTTTCTGATTTTGGTGTAAGATCCTGATGCCAAAAGCTACCTTTTATGGTTGTATGATACCCCACCGGGTGATTTCAGCTGAGGACGTGGCTGGCGAGAAACATTCGCGGTGTGATTATGCATCGCCGGTGTCAGTTGAGAATGCAGCTTGACGGAACCTGTGGCATCTGAATGATACATTGCTGCACAGCATCAGGTTGAAAAGCTACGGGTTATGATGTAAAATACAGAGTATGAAGGTCCCTATAGCAGCATTCCTCCTGAATGGTGGATAGATCCAAAAAACTTTCATGTCAGAGTCCGGTGTTCTCTTACCGTCTGAATGTGATGTTTTTTTTCTACCATGTGCATATTTTGCTTAAACCTAACCATCCTTGCCATTGTAGTGTAATCCTAAGCATATGCTTTTGTGGACATCCCAACATTGATAGTGACATCCTGGAATTTTAACAGCAGATGCAGAAAGTTATCTTTACCGTAATATGTAGACGTGGAAGTCCACTGCAAAACACCAACATGTAACGACTTGGGATGAGAACGTGTTGGACAATCAAACAGTCACAGGGAACATGCATTCTTGTGTGTGTATGTGTGTTCGGTGTGTTTCTTCACACACATTATCGTGTCACTGCTGTTTTAAGACCTAGGTCCCTTATTTTGAATTCAAGGATGCTCTGACATTCATTCGTTTACAGTCTTGTCATGAGTTGAAAATGGGATCATTCATTGTTTAACAAATAATAGTAAAGGTTAGTATTCAAAACCAGACCCTGAAATGCTTGAAAAGCAGCATCAGGGAGAGATTTCACTGCTCTTTGCAACACTTGAACATAGGATGAAATTATTCATTTTGAAAGAGCTGAAGGAAGTTCAAGTGTCTGCAAGTTATTTTTTTCATTTAAACAGCTCAGTTAAATACCCCAGTGACATTTCAGGAAGGTATGAAGTTATGAAATAACCTAATGCATACCACCAAGGCCAATTGTTTATTATACTATTTACTTACACTGTATTATCAAACATTCATTAACGATTTATTTAATGTTATCACATATTAATTTATGCATTAGTCTGTTACTACAACTCAGTCTATCTATGACTCATAATAGGTTTAAAAACAGTGATTCAAAGCTTATTAATACCATAGACTGTAAAACAATGAAGATAGTGAAGATACTGTGACATCACCCACTGGGGCAGCTGTGGCTGAGAGGTAGAGCAGGCTGTCCTCCAATCGGAAGATCTGTGGTTCGTTCCCTGCCTCCTCCAGTCAACATGTCTAAGTATCCTTGGGCAAGATACTGAAACCCAAATTGCTCCCAATCCCGATAATCATAGTTAGGTGTATAATAATAGTTAAAGTATGACTAATTACAACAGCAATAATAGTAGGCAGGACCACAGCATCAGCACAACCATGACCCATAATCCAGGCGCAGTTGCGATCTGAGAAATCTACGAGACAAGGAGCTAAAGTGCTCTGGATAAGAAGCCGAGTTAATAATATGCATTAATAGGATATGAATGTTTACAAATGAAGAAAGAGAGAAGGAGAGAGGAGCTCAGTGTATCACAGGAAGTCCCCGACAGACTAGGCCTAAATCAGCCTTACTAGGGGCTGGTCCAAGACAAGCCTGAGCCAGCCCTAACTATAAGCTTTATCGAAGAGGAAAGTCTTGAGTGTACTCATAAAAACCTCACCATCAAATCATCATCCTTGTACAGTTGTCATAAATGTTGAAATTAGTTATATGATGAGATGAAAACATTTTGTGTAGCAGGCTGTAAACATGTTTATTACTGCTGTAAAGTTGGAGATTGACTGGCTTTGGGAGCCAGCCTCAAGTCGTCATTTGAGGAATTGCACGTTTTGCTTGCTTCTTAGTAACATGAATGTGATTTATCACAGTTTTAAATCCATCTAAGCTGTATACCGACCATTAATAAATTTGAAAAGTAAATTACTTACATAAATGTTATTTTAAAGTTTGATTAATGTGTGCATTTTGTATTCTGTAATACTGTACATTCAGTGTTAATAGTGATACTTCAAAAGTTGAGCAGATCATTCCGAAGTTTTTAATGCACAATTCCACTGTAAAATCGTAGACTATCACCTCTCAGAAATCCCTCAAACATGGCCACTCCCACGTACAAGGACCTCACCTGTCAATTATGGCTCCATAACACACCTACGTGGCCTTGGATTGGAAATAATGACGGCTAGTGTGGTGGCTGCAATAGAAATAAAGCTGTTGATGTTTTGAACATCCATAGCAAAATAGCACTTAAGTCTTGCACAGATCTGTAATGGGAACCTGCCTATGTTTATCAATCAACAAGGTTTTGCAAAACATAGCTCATTTACTGTCCAGATTTACTCTTCTGTAATCAGTGCACTATTCATCATATGTGCCATCCTTTCATCTTTTTAGAGAATGCTGCTGTAGCAGTGAACTCCATGCCAGTCCACTGAACGTTGCTTAAACTTTGTGTAGATTCCTCAGTTACCTTAAAACATGCAGGTCTTGATCTGAATTTTCAGTCCAGTGTTGTGAGCACGTGGGTTGCCTTTGTGGTGCAGCCTCTGTTCAGACAGTCTCAGAGCTTGAAAGAGGTTGAATCTCCAGCAACACCGCAGCCTGCGGCGGCAACAGCAACAGCAACAACAGGCTGATGAAACATTTAGACACTGATGAAGACGTGAGTACATTTACAGATTCAAACACAGAGTTCTGCTGAAGAGGGTGATGAACACTGAGAATGTTGTTCTCATTCTGCACCTCTCTCAGCCCTGTGCTCTGGTGTGGATTCACTGAATCACCTTTGTTAACAGCAGGTCTTCTGCTTTTAATGGATCACTCTCCATCTTTTAAAGGCCACAAAAGAAGCAAACACTCACTGATGTAACAGTGAGTGTATAAAGTGAAGGGTTTGGTGCTGGCTGAGAGCAGAGGAGGGTCTGACTGACAGGTGAGGTCACAGGGGGTTTCACATCAGATATGCATGTCAATCATTCAAGAAATGAGCTCCATAGATTTTCTCTCTCTCTCTCTCTCTCTCTCTCTCTCGGTGCTCAGTCAGTTACACTATTTGATTAAGAATCAAATGAGTAAATGAGTATGGAGTCAATAGATATGGCTTCTGACCTAGAAGACCATTTGTTTTCATCCTGCTTTGCTGGTTTTTTATATTGTCAGCAAAACCCATGTGCAGACCGAAACCACTAATGAGTCTCTCATCCTGAGTCGTCACATGTTGCCACTTTGCAGTGGACTTCTGCGTCTACATATTACGCTCTGGGTATCCCTCTCCATCTGCTTTTCACATTCTGGGATGCTGCAACCTTGATGTCAATAGATGGTGGGATTACACTGCACATGCTTAATTAAACAAACACACATGCTGACATGGAAGGTTAGGATGAGGCAAAAGGGACCACTTTAGGTGTAGAGAAAAAAAACATCACATTTACATGGGAAGTAAACACCGGAGTCGAGGGTTCTTTCGATCCTGCCGTACAGGGACCTAAGTGCTCCTTATATCATGTTGTTGTCGTCAGCCTTTTTAACCTGATGCTGTCCAGCGGTGCATCATGGTGATGCGACAGGTTCCATCTGGCCATGTTTTCAACTGATGCCAACCATCCTCGTATCATGCCGCCATGACAGATGCCCTCCGTAGACGTGTAATAACACGGTTTTGTCTGAGTGCATACTCAGCTGACAACGTTCAGTGGTTTATCATGTTGATACAAAAAGATGGCTTTTGGCGTTGGGATATTATGCGGAAAGCGGTGTAAAAGCCTTGGTATATGATGACTTTGGAATGAAAACGGGCAAAATAATTACCATTTCAAAGAAACATCTTCAAAACATCTGTAAAAACTGTTAGCAGGAAAGCTCAAACTACAAGCATGTACAAGCAATGATAACTCTTTCTATCATGAATATGAATATCATTTGATCCATGGGAGTTTATGTTTGTAAAACTTCCCTGGAGCCAATAAAAAGCAATTAAAAAAATATGTGATGTCATCACAATGTTAAAAATCATGGATTACCAGAACCATCCGGGATGCCATAAATGCACACTGCAGCAGGAAACATGGACAGCAATGTGAGACAAGCATTAAAGATATAGCATTTTAGAATATGTTCATGTTAAATAAAAGTTTTTATGTTCTTCTTATCTCAGTGCAGAGGCTGATTTTGTAGACTTTTAATAATTGTAACCTCATACTCAGTTTAAATATAATCCTCTTTGGCCAGAGGAGTGGAAACGGTCCCACATGCTGCCAACGACAGAGCCGGGAATTATTTTGCATCGCCTTTAATTTCATTAGCACAGAATAATTGCCTGCTGAAATCCAGAGATGATAAACCACAACTCTCTGCTCCACAATGTGTGAACTTTCCTCCTTAAATATTTTCCACTGCAGTGTATTACAGTGTCTTATGAAGTCATGCCAAGGGAGGGAGTGTTCTGCAGGATATGTCAGGTTATTTCACATATGTCTGCGTAGAATCCAATAGCAGCTCAAGCATTAATAATGAAGATAATCAGCTGTGTCTGCTGCTCCAGTTCTATGTTTGAAGCAGAGCCGGACACAAGCTGTCAGCTGACGACTACTCTGTCCGTCTATATCAAACATTCATCAAAGCTGCACTACAATTTCATGAGTATATGTTTAAAGAATTATATCAGTGTGTCTTTCATATTTAATAATGAGTAAAATATTAAAATCACACCCTTTACAACACTTACACCCCCTTTCCAAAGCATGCTGTTTAACATCAATGAATGTGTGTACCCTGCAGGCAGACTCTATATCACTACAGTATGATAGTCAGCTTGCATCCTGCTGAGGACATTCATCACAATAAACAACAAAACTGTAACACAAGCAGTACCAAGTCATTGCGCTTGCTCTTTTTGAAACCTGGAACATTGAATTAATCCAACAGATGGTTCTGAGGAAAAATAAAAACTGATGAATAATGATGCACAATTTAGAAAAGTGGACCAGCCTCTTTTGTCTAGTGGTTCTAACGGGTCTGGTGCTGCGTAGAGGGCTACACAGGAGTGTATCTTCACTCCTCTTCCATCCCGCTGCCGCAAAAAAAAACCCGTCAAAGTCCCAGAAGAATGACTCCTGTCCCATCCCGTTCTTGTGTGGAGTTTGTGTGAATATAGCCTAAAATGTATGAATATATTAAAGCATACTTTTATATAAAAATGATATGATATGATTTAATCCGTGTAAGTAAATCAGTAAAGTGTAACGCTGAAATAACTCCTAACATAACAAAACAGTTTTGCAGTACATATTTCTTTTCAAATGTTTTTGTAGTTTCTTTTTCATATGTTTATTGTAAGTTTCCCATTCCAGCCTGCATTTTATTTTTGACTGCTGCAGTACTTTGTCTTTAATTTTATTTCCTTTTAATGTATTATGTTCATTGCATGCAAAAACCTAAATAAATGGTATTAAATTAAAGTATGTATTAAAAAAGGGCCAAAACTCTGCTGTGGTTTTTAGGTTTCAGTGGGTTTCAAGGTAATCACTGAGCTCAGATCAGAAGATAAATGTAAAAGATACTTCCCATCAGAAGATAATATATGACCTACTTGTTTTGAGTTGACTCATTGATTTCCTGCCTTCTGCTAACCACTTAAATTTTGAAAATGCCAAAGGTTGAGAAGCAGTCACATGAGTGGCTTGTGAGATATTAGTTTTGATCAATGAGCATGATCTTTAGGGGGACGGAAAAATCTAAAATTTATGAAATCATTCAATGGTGCTGACTCTTCCAGCTGAGGATTGATGAGCCGGGCGTTTATTTAAGACTCTACTGTCAATCCACTTCATCACTGCATGATCCTGTGAGCAGGATGTATTGAATGACACCACTTTTCAAGTAATTTCTTCCATTTGACAGGAGAATTGAAATGAACGGCCTGAATCTATATTGTGCAAAGGAAGAATGATGCATTTGTCAATGTCACAGTTTGCGGAGGAACCACAACAGCAGCCAAAATCGAAATGAGGCGAGGCTTCTCTGTGTCGACACTAATCAATTCCATTTCAGCAGGCTTTTGATGCTGACGCAGGTACTGTGCTGTTATTAAGGATTAGCAAGGCCGGGAGGCTCTGTTTTATGTTTCAATTTTAAGTGTCACACTGGCAATCTGATTTAGGCTCTCCATATCAACACAGACCTATACTGAGGGATCAGCAGGCAAACTAGCTGGATTTAAAATCATAAGAGGACATTAAAAGAAACACATGCATTAGATTAAGCTCAGCATAGCTTGAGACAATCACTACCCACAACATCTTACATCTATCCATCCAAACCAGCCAGACTAAGCGCCCCAGGTAGGGAGGAAGGAGAGCTGACATGACTTGGATACCTAGTCCTCTCCTGGCTGATGACTGGTCGCAGGACAATAAAACATACAAAATCAGACTCAGACTCCCACATCAAGCTTTTGCATTTTATGGGTGTAGCATGTTTTGCTCAGACAAAAAGAGACTATTATAAGGAGGGGAGGCGGACTCTGTGTCAGACCCACAGAAAATTTCCCGGAAAACAAAGCCAATTTGACACAGTTGCCATACAGTGTAAGTGTTACGACAACCTCTGGGTCCATCATGTGATGTCAGTGGGCCCAAAAATACCAAAAAACCCATGGACCATGTTTAGATTGACATTCTTGGCAGCTACAAAGCCCCCCACCCCCACTCTGGACAATCAGACCATGTTTCCCTGCTTCTCTTGCCTACCTACTACCAGCTGATTAAAAGGGTCAAACCATCAACTCTTCAGGACTGTTTGGACTGGCACATGTTGAGAGATACAGTCACCCATGAGAACCACATCAATCGCGTGCAGCACTCGGAGAACAACTCCAAATCTTCTGCCAGTTCCTTAGTCAGGAGCACCAACAGGAGAATTAACCTATACTAACTTAATCAGTGACATCACACATAGGCAAATGGGCTGATGATGTGGTGATCACAAGGACAATGAAATAGTTACATGACAAGAAGGCAAAGGGACTGTTTACATGACAATGGTTCTTGTTGACAAATGTTGACATTTCATGCAAGAGCAGTTGTTGTGTAAACAACCCCTTTGCCTTCTTGGCCATGTGTTCACACGACAGTGGTGTTTTGGGGACCTGAAAATGCAAACTTTTAAAACCGGGTTCCAGAGTGAAAATGCAACCCCCTCTGTTGCCATGTAAACTGGCAATGTGCGGATCCTGTGAGAACAATGATGTCAATGATGCAGCACTTTGCGCATGCATGTGGTGTTCATCTATGCTGTCAACAAAAATAGCACCGCCAACTAATGGCCAACTACTACAGCGTTTTCCATAGTTTTTTGTGGATCCGTTTTCACGGAGATCATACCCACAATGCAGACTTTTTTTTTAAAAAAAAAACAACAAAAAAAAAACCTTTTCTTATTTTAGTAGTGGCATTCTCATCTAAATGTGCTCTAAGACATTAGGAGAGACTGTGGAGACACCTCAACAATGACAACACTAAAGACATGGGCAGGATTCTCAGACTCTCAGAGGCAAAATCAGGAGCACCCTTATTATGTGTAAGGCCACGTTGCCAGATCAACTTAACATCTGTAATGCTCACTTTGATCTCTTCAACAAAAAGTCAGATGTCAGCCTCGCTTCCAGGAGACCAACTTCTGTCAGTATCCACAACGGATTGAAGAAAAACCCTTCTGAGACTAATGTGATGAAAACTGCCTGGCCAGGAGAGTGTTCCCGCCAGCCTTAAGACAGCCACCATCATTCCTGCCCCTAAAAATGCCCTATATTGCCTTCGGCTCAGCCCCCTTGAAAATAACAAGCCCTGCATCACAGTGCTGTTTGTGATTGTGTTGACTGCTGAGCTGAAATCAGCAATCAACTGATTGGCATTGTCTGAACTGGTGGTCACACATTTTGTATTCTACTGTTGAACACCCCAGGACTTTAACATCTGGCAGTAAGAGAACACTATTGTGAAGTTTGCGAATGACACCACCATCATAAACTGGATTACAAACCGCTGCTGGGCGGCATCGGCTGAGAACATGGCTGGACAGAACCAATTGTGTTGTTATTATATACTGCAGGACAGCCTGATGGGCAGCATGATATGTGAACTAGCTGTGTCAGCTGAGAAACCAAACCATCTGTGTCCTTGCTTAAGCACGCGTTTTGTTGATGTCCTGAAGTTGGTTGCCATACCTAAACATAACCACATGCAGTGTCATCCAACCATATGCTTTGTTGAGAACACGGTAGCAGCTCACTGGAACGACAACAGCAGATGCAGAAGGATACCTAGAGCGTAGTATGTAGACATAGAGGTCCACGTTAAAGCAGAAGTATGTGACATTTTGGGATAAGGATTAGCTGTAGAATGAGATGTAGGCCCACTGGATATAGTCAGGTTCCCCAAAATGCAATGCGTCTCTTCAAACTGTCCAATAGTGGACTGTGTGCATGATAAGGTCCAGTGTGTAGGATTTAAGGGGAGTTATTGGCAAAACTAGAATATAATGTAATAAGTATGTTTTCTCAGGTGTATATTCCCTTGAAAATAAGAGATGTCACATTTTCGTTACCTTAGAATGAGCCATTTCTGTGCATCCTGCACTGTATAGAGTAATATAAACAGTTATTTGATAAAGTTATTGATGAAGTCTAGTGCTTAGTTCTTGTTAGCGCTGTATCCGAAAGGTGTTGGTTCAATTCTATGGAAGTTTTTGAGGCCTTGGATTGTAGTGTTATATCATTCTGCATTATGTTTTTAAGTGTTCCTGTTATTTTGTCCACCCAGTGTGTGTTCCAAGGGCAAATCAAGCTTTGGAACAGAGTGAAAGGCTGGAAGTACTAATGCCTCAGAGGGAGAGCTGAAAGAGTAAACCTCCGACACCACATGCTGAACAATTACTGATGGCAAGGACAAAGAAGTCAAGGCTTTGAGTGTACCTGAGGACACGCCTTTAGAAAGTCCTCAGTGTGCACACATCAGACAGTCTGAATAGACTCTACTCTAACATGAAGATACAAATCCAGACAAAACTCTGAGAAACATATTCACCATTTATTGATTTTAACTGAGTATTCAAGGTTCATAGCAAAGTATTAATCAGAGGGCACTGTCAGCTCTGAAGACTCTGCATGATGCCAGAAGAAGAATTTTAATAGGATAACTCCAGTGAAATACAACTTAAGTCTTACTTGAATAGTTTTTTTTCATGATATCCTTGGTAATAACAATTAAAAAAGTTAACTACTGAGATCTGGGTCAAAAAAAAAAAAGAGTCAAAACACGATTAAAACACAATTGTCAAAGAAAAGGCATTCATTCATTGTCCATAACCGCTTGTCCTTGCAAGGGTTGTGGTCCTTGTCCTCGTAAGGGTCGCGGGGGGGGGGCTGGAGCCAATCCCAGCTGTCATCGGGCGGAAGGTGGGGTACACGCTGGACAGGTCGCCAGACTATCGGAGGGCCGACACATATAGACACCCACAGACCAAACCTGAATCCCCAACCTGGGATCGAACCAGGGACCCACTTACTGTGAGGCAACAGCGCTAACCACAACGCCACCATGCCGCCCAAAAGGTACACAGTACCTAAATAAAGTTGTGAAGACAATAGTGATAAACAGGTTTGTTCTCATTTCAGCGTTGTCTAATACTGCAGCTATTGCAGTGATTTCAGAGTAAGATCCCAATGCCAAAATCAAATCAGCTGAGAACACGGCTAGACAGAACTGGTGTTATTATATGCAGCTGGAGGGTACCTGTTGCTGCAGCATGATACATGGATGAGCTGCGTTAGATGATAATGGGGCCAGACGGAACTTGTCACATCCTGTCCCTTTGGACAGCATCGGGTTTAAAAACTCGGGTTTAAAGCACAAAGGTCCCTATTTGGCAGGTGGAAGGGGGGAGGATAGAAATAACAAACCCAGACTTTAATGTGGGAGTCTTGGCTTTGCGGCTTATTGAGATGGGTATTGTCTCTTTTGCCTAATTTTAACCATCTATGCCAGCATGTGCGTTTGTGTTGACATCCTGGCGTTGGATGCCATGTGCTTTTGTCAACTAAACTTAACCAGCGTCATCCCACCATATGCATTTGTTGGTATAAGGGTTGTGGCATCCAGTAACATGAAATGCAAATGCAGAAGGATACCTAGAGCGTAATATGTAGAAACCAAAGTCCACAGCAAAGTGGCAACATGTGACGACTTGGGATCAGAGTGTGTTGAATAAATTCTGGGCTTAGTTACAACCTATGTAACTGCTTTTATTTAGTGATTTTTACTGCCTTTTGCCCTCTAGACTTGACTGTAGTGATGATCAGTCCAGTTGTCAAAACAAAATGTTAGCGTTGTATGTTTCTGCAAACCATGTATACTTTGATTTTGTATGTTTCATAAGTATTATATCAATATTTCCAAAGTGACGTAGTATATGAGCTGACTTTTGGGAGGTGGAAGAGATGGCAGCTGGTGTGACACCCAAGCTGCAAGCAAGAACATTTTGGTGCATGTAGGTGTTTGTAGCAACCTGTTGCTGTTTTTCAATGGGGACCATGGTATGTGAGTTCCAGTCCATGGCCAACAGGTCTCTAAAAGCTAGATGTTGGAACAGACTTGGGTCGAAAATTTGTGCTTATCGGCTGGGTTGGTGTTACTGTGTTGAGAGATATTGTCAATAACTTTGCCGATAAAAATGTTTTAAGAGAAACAAAACTTAAAAAATGAGACCTAAGTTCAAATTTAGTCAATGTTATCATTGTTTCTGTTCTTCTACCATCACTGTTGTTACACCACTTGTTGCCCTCTGTAAAAAAAAAAGTGCTTTTGGGGCTCTATGAATGCCATTGACATTAAGCAGAATTATCCCTTTATTTGGGTTTATTTCATCTTGAAGTGTGAACCTGAATAGACAATGACTTGTCAGTGCACAATGTTACAGACAAACCTGTAAGAGGGCCAAGAGATGAAACTGTACAGAAGTGAGATGTCCTTTTAAGTCTCTTTTGCTGCTTCTCTTTTTGTGCTGAGTAATGGGGCCCGTCTCCGAGCTTTTGATGGCGCTATCAGCTTACGCAAAGAGCAGCAGAGGGCCAATTAATGGAGCCCCCTGTGTGACTTCTGGAACTGGGGATTACAGCGAGGAATGTAAATGTGGTCTGGCCTGTGTATAAAGGACTGTAAGCACTGAGGAGTCATTAAGACAATATATCATATTCCAGTGTAGTAATAAAGACACGGGGTCTACTTAGTCTTGTTTAAGGGCAGCAGCTATAGCAGAGGTTGACAAATGTGATATATCTGTTCATTTTAAGATGCACCCCTGTGAGAGAGGCAGCAGGTTCACAAGGCGCAGACGGCAACACGGATACAAATGAAACATAATTCATTCAGCTCTCTCCTCTGCTGTGCTCCCACTGTGAATGGCGTGAGTGACGAGTGAAGCAAATTACCTTTGAGCCTGCAGAGATTTGTTTAATCACTTCAAAGCCCAGGACAAATAAGCCACAACGGCAGACGCGTCCTTTATCCCGCAAGAGATCTCAAGTGTTAAGGCAGAACAACAAACACGAGATCAGCTGATGGCCCCTGTAGTTTGTGCTCTTTGCACGTCTGGTCCCCTGTGTGACTCGCGAAACATGAATCGAGCCCAGAGCCGCTTGACACCTCAGCTGGAGGCCTTGTTTGGCAGGATGTGTCTTTACACCAGAGTCTAACAGTTTGTATCAGTAAGATTAAATTCTTGGTAACAGTTCTTGTTTATAGCTAAAAGTGAAATGATTATTCCTCTAAACACCGTTGGTTGGCATTTTGGGGGATGCCAATGATAACAAGAGGTGGCTGTGTCGCAGAGTTATGGAGGGTTCCTCTACCTATCAGAAGATTGGCGATTTAATCTCCAGCTCCTCCAGTCTGCACTTCGCAGTTCACTTGGGCAAGATACTGAGCTCCAAATTGCTGTGACTGTGACTGTTCCTTGTATGAATGTATAAGTAGCGGGTGGTACCTTGAGTGGTAGAGTTGGCCACAAACGATGTCAGTGTAACTTTTAACCAGACCACTCTCACCAGAAAACCCCAACCAACCAGCCAAATAACTAGCTAACTAACCAACAAAGCAATCAACTAAACATTTTCAAACATTTCAAGACTCAAGTCAAAAGAGGTTTACAAGCATAAAAGTGGCTATTATTTATCTAAATATTTGAACAATGCACAATAACAGCAGTATAATTGAAAAACATGCAGATTTTTCTAACCAAAATATTTATTATTAGCGAATGTGAATCTAATCTTAATCTAATATAACAAATTTTCGCTTTTACTGTAGTTTGTCCCTGTCATATTGCCATAGACAGCAGATACTATTCCACTTGTGCTATCAGGCAGTTCCTTCTGACGCAGACCAGATACAAAGACAATAACCAATCAAAAAAGACAGTAAGTTAACCAACTATTTAGGGATACTATGGCAAGTAAAACTTGAACAGGTGAAACTCAAGAGCAGGAGTTGTCCAGATTCTGTTCATGCTAAAAACATGGTTTTCTCCTCTCAGGCAACATTCATGCTCTTGTGAACAGAGATCTTCTAGTGCACGTATGGTTCTCTGCACTCAGATCTAATTTACCCGCTTGCGGATCTCTCTCTTTGTGAGATTGTGCTTGATTCTGCTCAAGCAGATCTCATTTGCACGTGCAAGAGCAGAGATATTCTGCTCCCCATTATAGCTAGTGATATGCCTCCATATACTGTATATGACAAGTTGGGATTGAGAATATGTTGCTTTTTTGCTTATTTATTACTTCATTTATACATTAAACTGCTGTGTGTTTTAGTATTCAGTGCTCTGTTAGCTGTGAGAGCCGACAGAGATTCAATGACGGACACATCACTGCTCTTACTGTTATTAATATATAATTATATCATGAGAGCATTACACAAACTCCAGCCATAGTGATGTGTCATCATCATCGTCAGGATGGGCATTTCCGTCTCACAGACCTTTTACCTCAAAGTAACTCTGCTGGTACATTATGTAAATCACTTATTTGTTTACTCCACAACAAACAGGAACATTTAGTTCAGTTGCAGAACAAAAGGAGAGGAAGCAGTTATGGGATGAATGGGAAGAATTCAAAAATATCTAAAGCATTCCTTTGATGTTCACAGCAGCAGAGAGTGCATTGTCCCAATATGTTTCCTCATTATTTCTCAACTATTTCAAAATCACCCAAAAAGGCATCTATGTCTTGCCTCTGCATATTTCAAGTTTCTTGAGGTTCTTTGGCTCTCTGGGACCTGACAAATTGCAGGGAAAAGGAGCTACAGTGTCCTGAGCACTATTCAGGTGTGTGGTGTCTCCATCTGAGAGCCATGAACTTGATACACAGCAATGAATGAATAAATAATGGAACACTTCCAGGATTCATATTGTACATAACTATCACAATAACAGCATCCAGAGTTATAAAATGATAAACATGGCATTTGCCCTCGCAGAGAGCAGAGAGTGCAGAAATCAAGGTGATTAAATATTTAAGAGCTCAGGGACAGGACAGATTTACATGAAGTGTTTGGTGGAACATTAAGGCAGGATGAGGCAGTCAGTGAAAAGAAAACAAGAATCTAATTGAGTGAATGCATCATGTAGAGAGATTCAACATATAATAACTTCCTGCTCTCAGTTATGACATGAAGACTAAAGGCTAACTGTTATTTGATCAGTGTGGTTGCTTGGATGCTTCTCAGATTCGACTTAGAACGCTTTGACGTGCAAAGTTCTGCACTTTTGCTTTCTGTGGAAGACAATCTTGATGTGGAGGTTCAGACTTGCAGCAGTCACTCAGTATATTTCCATGCACAATTTAGTGGAGCTACAGTTATAGCTCGATTGGGTCATTTAACTGGACTACTGTCCTTGTCCCTGTGTACAGGCACCGGGGAGAATCCATATATTGACAGAAATATGTCTAACTACACCACAGCAGGTAGAGAATTGAGCCCTTTCAGCGAGTTGCTGTTGGACCTTCTTTCAGCTGACCTGTTACATCACATAGCAAACAAGTTAGCAAGCGGCATATTGGTTGCAGGTGAAAACAACTATTTGGGGCTGTACATTTCGAAGGTACTCCACGCTTTACTTTGTACGTTATTCTTCTTTTATTTTCTTACCTTCTTCTTCTTCTTCTTTTGTTTTTCCCGGCTTTCTTCTACAAATTTATGCTGTTAGACTTCCTGGTCAAAGCCCCAGCTTTGACAAATTCAACCTAGTGTAGTTTTAGTCACGCTAACACAACAATTTGACTTTTTCTAACATCATGTAAACATACTGACTGCTGTGTTCTTTGGACACTGGTCATTGTGTTTTAGCAACCAGCCAGTTCTGCGGGTTAATATATAGTCTGAGGTTAGCCACAGTGTAGTTCACACAGCAGACACTGGATCTCAAGGAAGTATTTTTCTGGAGGAAAACAGGCTTTTAAACAGCCCTGGCCCCAAGGCACATCTGTAAAGAGGACATATTATTTAGACTGGGGGGGGCACAAAAATATTGCAAGTGAAGCTTATTTTAAACTCACCAGCAGCAACAGCTGAGCATGACTAACAACCAACAACACTAAGTAAAGATGAGCACTACACATAAATACACCGCAACACTACAGCATGGCCAACAGCATTGCGTAAAGTCGCACAATTAAACAGCAGCAAGGCCAAACCACAGGATAAAGGTGTAAAAAATGGGCGCCAAAAACCAACACAACAACGTTTTTGTTTAGGGCCTACACTAGCCCAACCAGCTGACTATGGGGAAACAAATACACACACAATACAGAGAAACAACACTATAATCTAGAGCAATGAACAGTAAACATGAGCTAAACATCAAAACAGTCTCCTGATGCAAGAACATAATGTATTTGGTTTTAAAGCATTTTCATATATCCATAAATTAAATGGAATACTGCCACTGCAGGTTTTTTTTTTTTTTTTCAGTTTACATAGCTGCTCAAGTTTCTACCTGTTGAAAACTTACATGTTAGCTGGGAGGGCAGAGATGTCAAATGGCGAGCCTGGCCTGGTCTGGCCTGCCCATAATGTCAGGCGCACCTTTAAATAAAACTAGGCCATTGTAGAAAGACCCAAACATTTTTGAAATTGCTGCTACTTGACCAGAGAAACTACAGAAAAAGGAGGCTTTTGTTAAGAGGTAAAAATCCTACAACTACCAGACCATTAGATGCTCCCCTTATGGATGAGGTAATGCAACATGGTATATGTGAAACAGTCTTGTGTAATAGTTAAACTTTAAGCTAAAACATGTTTCTGAAAACATTTGAGGCGAGAAAAAATGCAGCTCAGTGACAGAATCTTGATTTTTATTCACTCAGCACTGCCTCGTGTTATCACCTGATCTGATTTCAGTCCACTGGCGGGTCCAAATTCATTCGGGTCATGCCAAAATACAAATTTTTACTAAATCATTCCTAAGTATTCAATCTATTTGTAGTCTAGTCTTGCAAAAAGTCTTTAGTTGCACATTATTATTCTTGCTGCTGCAACTGAAATACAGAGCAGAGGACTGAAAAGTTAAATTCAAACTCTCAGAGATACTTCTTCTAAGACATCCATGTAGTTGTCACAGTTCCTGCCTCCATCTTTCCTTCTGTCTTGTTTCCCTCCACAAATGATTCCCCAGAGGCCAAACAAGAAAAAAATCTGTGGTTTGGACCCATAATTGTGAGCTACTCTTTGGGCTGATCCGAGCTGCTTGGATGCTCCTTCGGATTCTTGTCAGTGACGAATGAAGAAACAAAGGATCTTATGGAGTTCAGCCCAGACAGTTTTTATTGTCTGCATAAAAACAATTAAAAGCATTATTGTGCTGCTGTGCTGCAGGTCCTCTGGGTGTAAGTGATGTCTCAGTGAGTCAGAAGCTTTGAGTAACATCGCAGAGTATTAACTCTTGTGATTCACAGACAGCTACAAGGATCCAATAGTCTTTGATGATAAGCTGAACATGGCCTGTTACTCCTGTCAAGCACTCTCTGCTGGGCTCTGATCAAACGTACACTAACACACAGCCCACACATACAGCCTCATACCCTCAAATCCCCACATTTCCTCCCATCTCTGACACTGGATACAGTTCACAGTTTATGTTGGAAGAAAAGTTTGAGTATGCAAACGAGCACCACAGCAATCTTTGAACCATGTCCATTTTGTAAAGCATCAGTTGCTGGTATTTTTTACCCTGTTCTCTCTAGAGTTCAATTATTGTAGTAGTCAAAATGGGGTCGCCATCATTCCAAAGTTTGCATTTGAGCACAATTATAATGAAATGTAATGGGGGGATTGCTATGAAACTTACTGAGCACATTTATACAATATATGTAACACATATAACACAGGCTTAAATTCCATTTTTTAAATATCAATTACCTTATAATCTTTACAATAATTCCTCCAAGAATGACACATTTTTTTACTTTTTATTAGCATTTCAGTTTTGTGGAATATAAAGGATAGCAAGCATGGCCGTAGCAAGGTTAACAAGTTCACTCAAATTAAACCAAAAACAAAAACTAGGTGTGAAAAAAAAAACTTGACTTAAACATTTGAAATCTGAGCAAACTGATTTCTCTCAAAAGTATTGCAATAATGCAATGAGCAATTTATCAAGAGAAAGCAAAATTAGCAAGACATTAGGCAAAAATGTACAAAAAATGCCCTTAAAGTAAGCACAAGTTAAACAAAAGCAAATAAACATACAAACAAAAAGTAATGCATAAACTATACAACAATTTAGTTTCTCTGAGTTTTAGTGTCTGTCTGCTGCTGAGGAGATAATGTGCAGTCAACACACTGTAAAAAATAAACAGTTTTAACTTAAAAAGGTTTTAACTTAAAAAGGTTAGTGCTGGGCTGACATAATATTTTAAGTTTGCTGAATTTGAGAAGACAGAATGAGGTAATTTTGTAATGATTCAACTTGTCTTCTCAAGTTCAGTCAATTAAAAAAATTAAGGCAGCCTGGACACTTAAGTTTTTTTTAATGAAATCAAATTGTTAATTTTTACAGTGTGCAGACTGTACAGTGCAGTGGATCTTTGAGACCTTTTCGTGACATTTTACAGAGCCTGGTATTATTAACCATCTCCTGGACTTTCACTGCCAGACAACACAGATGGCTGTGAGCAGCAGCTATGGAGGAACGCAAGACTTCAGTAGCTGAGGGTTATGGGGGTTTGAACAATGAGATGGGTGGATGGCTGAACAGGCAGACAGAGACCGGTGTGTGTGTGTGTGTGTGTGTGTGTGTGTGTGTGTGTGTGTGTGTGTGTGTGTGTGTGTGTGTGTGTGTGTGTGTGTGTGTGTGTGTGTGTGTGTGTGTGTGTGTGTGTGTGTGTTTTGGGCATGCAGCTGCCTTCCAGCATCAGTCAGGAAGCATTTGAATCTGCTTGACTGAAGTCATGCAGCCAAAATGTATCACACAAGAGAAAGATAGTATTTTACCTCATCTGCTGAGCTCATGCACAAACCTGCATCTACACACACATATAGTATATTTGAAATTCACATACATGAACACACAAAGTAGTCAAATACATATTCCTTCAGAGCATGTCAAAGAAATCTAATCCTGGATTCAATGACAGAGCAGGTGTTGGATTCTTAATTGAAGGAGTCCTCACAGAGAATCCCACCTTTGTGTAACCTTCAGCCTCTCATATGTCATTAGCATTCAGCAGTGGGGGACAGTTTACAAGATGAAAGTCAGACTTTAATCACAGAAGCTTGACTTTTTTGTACTCAGAGCATGTTGTTTTCAGAGCTGTAAATGTAACCAGCAACCTGCATTACCTGCATTACCTGCAAACACACACTTGAAAGGTGCACAGAAAAAAATCCTCTGCAGCCCAGTACCTGGAATAAAATGTTTACATTATAGGAGAAAACTACCAATATGTTACATTTGCACATTTCATATGTACCATATCAATGTTTCTAAAGTGATATGTCGTATAAGAGCTGACTGTCATCGGGAGGTGGAGGATGATGGAGGATGATGGTGGATGTCGTGACGCTGTAGTGAGACACCTGCCAAGCTGCAGACCGGTGTTCAAGACTAATAAACAACAAAACCAGTTTCAACCAGGTCAATAAAAAGTGTTTCCTGTCATGTTTTAGCCTCCAAAATGGGTGTTTTTGTTGCACTCTTTGCTGGTTTTCCTGTAGCTATTAAGCCATAAAACAGAGGGACCTGATGCTGTTTTTCTTGTTGCTTTTTAGTGTGTTGCAGGGTCCCATCGCTTTTTTGCTGCCGCTTTGTAGTCCACAAATGTGGGTGTTTTTTTAGCGATCCCTTGATGGTTTTCCTGAAGGTCTTTAGCCCACAATGTGTGTGTGTTTTAGGGACCTGTCCAATTTTTCCTGTTGCCTTTAAGCCCACAAAAACTTTAAGTGTTTTTTAGGTACCTAAACTAAAAACCACCGTTTTTTTCTGCAGATTTTTAGCCCACAAATGTGAGATTTGTTTTAGCAACCTGCCACTGTTTTTCCTGAGGCTTTTAAGACACTGAACATGGGTGTCTTTTGGGCACCTGATGCTGTTTTTTCCGGAGGCTTTTACGCCCTAAAACATTGGTGTTATTTAGCGACCCATTGTTGTGTTTCGTGCAACTTTTAAGCCTCCAAACTTGGGTTTTTCTGGAGGCCTGTTGATGTTTTTCATGCAGCTTTTAGTCCACAACATGGGTGTTTTTAGGGACTCATTGCTGCTTTTCCAGCAGGGACTGTGCCCCCAAAAGTGCGTATTTTAAAAAACATGTATTTTCCTAATCACGACAAAGTGGTATTTGTATCTAAATTTAACCATGTTTGACCACACTGTTGTTGAAATGTACAGTTTCAACGTATCGGCTACATACAGTAATAACATGTAACATATTGGTGGTTTGAAGAAACATACAGTGCCAACATTTTTTTGGTGATTGGGTGTAAATTATAATGATAAATTACACCTGATGAACATCAGAAGACTGAAATATCTGAAATATTGTCAACACTAAGTAAAGCGGACAGTCTTTCCTTTTTATGTTTTTTTTCACAGCTGGAATTTTTGATGTTTTGTGCCTGATAATAATACTCTTGAGCGTAACCTCTGACATTGGTAATGTCAAAAAACTCAAGCAAGCCTAAATTCTTCTCAATTGTTACATCCATTAACCCTTTGAAACCTAGATCAACATCACTTTTCTTGTGCTTTCAAAAGTATTTAAATCTTTTGACAAATAATTGGTTTGATTTTCTTTCAAAAAACATGATGGAGGAATAGGCAATGAGAAACTTAGCAAGAAATGTTCTGCAAATTGCAAGAATAGCAGATTTATAGAATCATTGGTAAAAAAAAAAAAAAGGTAAATAAATCATAAAACAAAGGAAAAATTTCATAAAAAGCAAAAATATGGCAATTTTTAAGCACTGTTTTTTTTTTTTACTTTCCATTTGTCTTGTTTGTTTCTCTGTTTGAGTTGTTTTTTTCTGGTAATCTGCCCAGGTTAACACATCAAATATTTTAGAACAACTGATAGTTTGAATAAACTTTTTCAGGCAGCTGGAGTGACACTGGAATATGAATTTGTTCAGACATTGCTGTCGTAGTGGCTACAATTACTGAGCTGTTATTACTGAACAGAGCTGCACGCTATCATTGAGGCTTGTTTCATCATTCTGTTCCCGTTTAATTGAATTCCCTGCAACATTTAGGATCTTCTGCACAAACACACACATTTCTTCACATGCTGGTACGGTCTTCCTTTTTCCTTCTCACCACTTACACTCACACTCACACACAGGCATCCATAAACACACTAATGCTGTCTACCATAGCTAATAATTAGCAGGACGTGTATAAGACCCGTAGTGGAATCAGCTGCTAATCTGTTCCCATTGACTGAGCTGAGAAAGCAAATTAAGCAGCTAATGAGCACCATGACATCGTTCAAATGACCCCTCCCCCAACACACACACACACACACACACACACACACACACACACACAAACACAAACACATAATAGTGCTGGACAAAACAGAAGTGAAATATCTTACATAGTTGATAGGCCAAGTGAAGTTTTTTTGACAGCCCACAGACCTGCCTCCTTTTTCCAGAGGTTTCTATTTAGCTGCAGCTAACCATGTTGGTAATTTCCTAGCTTTGGCAAACAGCCAAAGCCTAAAGCTCACATTCTTCCACTTTTTTTAAATCATCAACAAAAAACAGCTGACTGAAAGCAACACAAGAAACATGATGTAAAGTTTTAAAGGGTTAAGGCACCAATGAGACAGTAAAATAAGATCCAGGAAGTCTAGTTGGTGTAACAGATTTAATAACAGATTTATGGCTTGTGAGAGGCCAAAACACTGTTGTGTGATTCTTACTCTCATCGATAGGAATTATATGGCTCTGCAGAGTTATCACAGCAGCAACTATTCTTTATGTCTTTTGTTATAACATTTACGAGGTAACAGTAGAAATACCAATAATATAACTAGTAATAGCGTTCAAATTACAGATGACCATTGTGCATTGCAACAAAAGTTGAGTCAGGTCCACTTTTTGACAGACGACCATTATGCCAGAGTCCTGTGTCCTATGGAGGTGCTCCCACTGTGTCAAAGTTGTAAAAATGTTTATGCATAGATAAAGCTTACAATCCCACAACAACATTATGTTTCCGTGTCTCTGAGACCCACTGTATATAAGTAGCAGGTATGCTGTTAAGTGCTCGCTTTGATGTCACACACACTTGTATCGCTCTGTGCTCTGAATGCACTTTTACCAAATCAAGCTTTAAAAAATATTATAGATATAGATATATAGAGATTTTAACTTTCATGAAGTTGATTTTTTTTTACCAAGATCGGTCCTAATCATATCAAATATTTATTTGTTTTAATCATTTAAATGCCAGGCTTTTGTCATGATGCCACTATGTTTCTAGATTTAAAAAAAAACACACAGACACAAAATAATTATTTTCAATATACTTCATACAGTAGACTTTTTTTTATAATCACAGCCTGGGATATGTCAATGATTAGCAGCAACATTGATTGTGACAGTGCACCTTGTGGAAATAGCATGTATTTTCTCCATATGCCAAATATGGTATAAAAAAAAGAAAGAAAGAAAAAGAAAAGAAAAAGAGATGTCATCAGGTGGAAAATAAAAAAAAAAAGACAAATTTCAAGACGAAAGCCCAGAATGACACCCAGAAATCACAAATTGCATGTTTTTTATGCTTTGATGGCTGTGAAATTAATGTAACAATTTAGTTTCCACTGTGTATTTTACACTAATTGTAGGAGCTGAGCTGGACATTGCAAAACTGAATGCATGAACACAGCCAAAATTATCAAAGAATTAAGAATAAAAAGCATGTACTATGTGAAAAACAGTCCCTAAGGGTTAAGGAATATTCATCATTCTGGTCCTTCTAAAGTGTACAATGACTCAAACAAAAGGAAATAGTGAATTTTATCGCATGGATTTTTAGCAGTGGTGTACAGTAAATGACAGACTGCTGCTCCTGCACGCCTCCTCCTCAGTCTGTAGCTCATTGAATTAAACTGGATATTGATCATGGTTGCACTGTGAGTGAGGAGTCATAGAGAGGTGCATGTAAAGAAAGTTAAAAAGTACCAACGGGCCCAAAGCTGATAACCGCACTCATACATCACTGATTGCTCTCCTGCTTGCTGAGCTGTTGGCATTAATAGGGTGACTGCAAGTCCAGAGGAGCAGTCCACCTCCTGCAGCAGCTGGGACAGCACTAACTTATTATGAGGACACAGCTGCGCCAACAATTATGAACGGCATATCAGGTTGTAGCACCTGATATAACTATTGCCAAGTTTTCCATTGATTTACAATAAATGATTTATTAAAGACTTTAGAACAGATTAAAATCAATTTTAGATGCAATGACAGTGAATTAACAGTAGCTGGCTTTCCATTATAGATTTGTGCAAAACTTGCAATATCTCCAAAATTTTGCTTAAACACAAATGCAAGATGACTGCGTTTCCATCGAGTGATATTATGCGACTTTTCTAGCGATGTTACGTGACTTTCCTCTCGCAGTAACATTCTAGTAACCATGGCGATGGATGTCCAAAACATTGGCAGGTTTGTTTCTATTGCAGCCACTCAATAAAGCCAATTTAATATTGACGTAATATATTTTTCTCATATAAGAGTGAAGAAGATCTCGGTCTCTGACTCTGTCCACACATACAGAGTCATGTTTTGTAGAATGTTGTGTGACTTTGTTGTACTTTTTCTTCTTCTTTGGGTTTAGTGGCGGTTGGTCGGTTGGTCACCTTACTGCCATCTGGTGTTGTACCTCATATGAGCTATAAAAGTCAAAAAAGTGGTTCACAATTTGAGGGTTAATGGAAACCTGCCTACAGACAGGTGTCAGCTACAGCATTTTGAAGGCAGCTGTAAGTGATATGCTCTGATATGACTGCTTCTTGCTGTAGGACAAGGTAACTTGCTTTGCCCGGGGACCACTTTAGCAAAATGACAGGAGGCCAGGGGCCAGTTAATAAACATATTAACATATTAACAACAATATATTTATCAGTATGCATACTAGGGCCCAACTGATACTGAATTTGTAGGGCTGATGCCCACACGAATATTGGTATAAAAAAATAAATTCAGAATTGATATATTGGCAGATATTAAGTAAATATGCAGATATCCCTCAGATTTGGTTCTGATATACTTGTGACAAAGACATGTAATTGAGGCAAGATATTTCACAGTTTAACAATAAACCTTATTGTCAAATGTGATGTTAGTACACTGATCATAATTTGGAATTTGATCATGATAAAATATTCAAATTTTTCTGCACTATGTTCTGTTAAAAATTCATTTTTCATACTGTACGTATCAGCCAACATATTATGCAATACCAATATCTGTGATTGGCCAACATGGACAATAAAATGGCCCGCTGGATATATTGGTTGGGTTCAAATGGATAATAAATTCCCAGTTTTCATTCTGCTGTACACCGGGCTGTGTCTATAGTATTTGAGGACATTTAAGGCACTGACCCCTGGCTCTTTTTAAAGATTAATTAACTCAGTGTTTTGCTTTTTTATGCACTCTAGCACATCATTTACATTCAAATTACAAAAAAATGAAAAAAGCAAAACAAATCCCCACGCGAACAATTTATTTCAATTTGTGAATTAGAAAATAGTTCACAGGCCATCCTACACCCTGTCGTGGGCCAGAATTGGCCCCGCAGGCCATAAGTTCACTGCAGTGGTTCAGCTTCATGATGACCTCTATAACAGTATATTAAATGCAGACAGCTAAAAATGCTGATGCTTATGAGCATACTGCAATATGGTGTCCTCAGGTCACATGACTTGGACTTCAGTCAGGGCCAAGACATAATTTTGATCTTTTAGACACACAATCAAAAAAGACATTATTTTTTTGTATTTCTTAAGCTTTATCATAATTAAAATGTCTGTGAACATAGTGCTTTGGTGGCACAGAGACTTCCAGGCACAGTACCCTCCCCCCAACATGTTGGAGCAGCCATGGGCATATTTCTGCTCTGTTACATTTTTATACACACTTCACGCTGTTTTTACTGACACATTTAGCTATAAATAATTTTTATATTTAGCTGAGCTCACACACGACAGCCAGAGATAAGGTAGCTTTCTATCCAATCATAACAGCACAGATGGAGCAGACGTGTGGCCCTACTCCCTCCATGGTCACACTACAATAACTCTAGTTTAAGATCAAGGCACACTGATTTTTTTTTAATTTAATTTTTTTAATTCATTTATGTGCTAACAATTAAAGAAATGATCTGAAGTTGGTTAACATTTCTCTTTTTACAGTGCAGACAGTAAAACACCTCAGTCTCCTTTAGGAGAGGCACATTCACATTTCTGGCCCAACACCTTATTTGGTCCTCTCAGGTAAATTTGACCCATGACAGCCTAAAACTGCGATGCAAGAATTGCAAACTATCTACTGTGAAAACAGTCTTTTGGAGGTGGTTGTCATAAAATAACATTACTAATTTTACATTTTGTTTTCACCGCAGATGAAACAAACAACATAAATTATGTTTAAGAGAGTTTTGGATTAGTCGGGAAATGATTTCTAACTTTTGATGGTGCTGGGCGAGCTGTTTCTCTCAGCTCTAATCAGACTGTGGAGAAGTTGGTGCAGCTCTGACCTACCACATTTCTTTTCACACATGAGAGGATCTCTTCTTTCATATAATGAGCTGCTGAGAGCCCACAGACTGGAGTATTGTCATGCACACTTTGATTTGACCAATGAGGAGGCCTGGAGCTGCCGATTGGAATGTTAAAATACTACAGATATACAGTATTGTTGCAAAAACATAAAGTGGTTCTCTTACTGAGTCTCATCACATTATCTGATGTAGTTATACACACACACACGCACTCACACAACATTATCATTGACAATGTGTGGTTTGATGGGATTCACGTCTGCAGAATTTATTTCAGTGCAATAGAGGGAGCACTTGGTCAACCAAGCATCAAACCATCAAATACACACTCACACGCACACACGCACACACGCACACACACACACACACACACACACACACACACACACACAGAAGCTTCTATTTTTCCATCTGTTTTCAGGACAGTGTCGACTGCAAAGTGTGTAAGATAAGTAATCCATAACAGTCAGCTTTTTTTTTCTCCTCATATGTTTTTATTTGTTCTAGTTTCTTACGTTGTTTCATTTTAGGACACATAAAAACCAACAGCTCTGCCTGTCCCACCTAAATATATTCTATCCACGGTTGCATATTTAACAATATCAAAGTGTGCATATAAAGTTGTGTCCCACTGCAACATATTCTCATAGAATGGTTTATGTGATATTCTGTGAAAAATACAGACACAGTTTGTATGATATCCTATGAATTAGTGCCTCCAAATGACTGTTCGTCCTTAACGTTCAGTTATGTAATTAACATAAACTAATGGAAGTTAGGTTTAGGCAAGTAAAGTCACAGTGGTTAGGTTTAGGAAAGGAAACATGGTTAGGTGTCTTTAACTTTTACCAAGCACCTTAAAGTGACTCAGAGTTCAGTCACAGTTCAAATGGTTCCAAACGCGCATCTGCAGGAGAAAGTCCGGGTTTTACAGCCACGGAGGTGGGGCCCTGTTCATTCCTATAAGGAGCTGCTCAATGGAGCATGAAACAGAGAAAACTCTTTTTTGGGGGAATAAAATACCTGGATCAATGGTCCTATGAGGCATGCGCATTAGGGACTTTCCAAGAAGTGGGTAACTTCCGCCGGTGGAGCGTCTTCCGGATTTGTAGTTTAGCGCCTCACTAGCTTGAAAGGCGGTCTAAAAAATGTAATCTTGCAACTCTTTTAGGCTTTTCAAATGTTACTGAAGTGGCTATCTTATATCCAGATAGTGAAATGTTGTTTTGTGGGGGTTCGATGCTCAAAAAAAAGTTACCCACTGATTTACAGATGTCTCTTTTCCAATGAAAGTCAATGGGATAGAGTTTTTCTGGGCCTGTAGGCATCATGTGACCAACTCGCATAGTGTAATTCCACTTTTGGCTACTTGCATCAGAGCCTGGTGAGCCTGGGCTTGCTCCTTACAAGACTGCTGAGAACTGCTTCCTTGTTTACTCCCATAAGCACATTGGTCACATGATGGCAGCCTTTCAAAATACATGGAATATGTTTGAATTTGGGTGCATTACTTTTTTTTTCAGCAAAATCTACGAGCAGTTTCTTAGAACAGCCTGCCAATCATCAAGTAGATGACAATGTTATGAACATGTCAAAATTGCTGTTTAAATTAGTTGTCTGCGTCACTTATTGGTAATGATGTTTCCGTGATTTATGATATTCAAGGTGCTGGCCTTTTCCCCCAATGATGTTACAGAGTTTAGTATGTGTAAAAGCTCTTACTGAAAGTTTATCATTATACTTCATCACCATTTGTCCATGTTATTTATTGATTATGATGCAGCTGAGTCTGTATTTGCACAAAAATCCACTTATTTTTTTAATTAACTGTTGTGTTATATGATATTAGAATACATTTTGTAAGTGTGCTTTTTTCCAATCTAAATTCTACATCCATACTAGTTACATATAAAACACATTTCAAAATATTAAATACAACTATCAAAATAAAAGACTTAATTTTTTTATTTTCATAAAGCTCAGTTCACCCTGAAAATCAAAGTCTATAATATTGCATCTGCATGTTTGAAACTCATAAGAGACTAACCACAGGGTTAATACAAGAAAACCAAATTCACATATGCTTTTCAGACATATCCAAGTTTAATTTCAGCTGTCCTCTGGATTGTTCCACTGTCTTTTACAGGTCCCATTGCCCTCAATTTTCCTGTAATTGTGAATTCACTGGAAGACAGTTGGAAATAACTTTGTTATTTAGCACAGTGCTGATTACAGGGGAAATGAAGACAGTGTGCAGTTGGTGCTCTTCCAGTTAATTAATTCCTAGTTATTTCCAGTGAGTTAGAGAGTCTTTTATTCAGTGTGAAATGTGTTTTCAGGCAGCCTGATCTATTTCCAGGGCATCACATATGGCAGCTCAGTCAGTGGCCCTTGGCTCCTGTTACTGATGCACAGTGTCTGTATGAGACACACTGCTGGTCTTTCTGCTAACTCCAGTGTACATCAGTGGCAATGACATAAAGACTGACAAAAGTAACGCTGACCCCTGAGAGGAGGAGATTTGAATCATGAGCCAGTTGACTGAGATCCCAGCTAGCAATTTTTGGTTTTAAAAATTTTCTGAGCACATTAAAATGCAACCATAGAGTGTTTTAGTAACATTTTCTTTATGTTCCCAGAACACTTTCCTTAAACTTTGGGCAACATTCTCTACAAACAAAATACTAATACTTTTTATAATACTATCATAATGAATATTTTTAATTAATTAATTTACTTTTATTGTTAATACATCACATCATTTGTATTTTCATCTAAATAAAAGGTTTATAATCTCAGGCCTCAATAAAATGTTCTGAATGTTGCTCTATAAACGTTCTTCCTTTGTTCTCATGTAACATTGTGGGAACATTTTTTTAAATACCATTCTATGATCTGTCTTCCCTCAACATCATCAGAACATCCTCAGAATGTTGCAGTTATAACACGTCTTAGTCAGCATTAAACCTTACAGGGAAATTATTTAAAATTAGAAACATCCTTAAAATGTTCTCTGAACATTAGATTAAAATGTTGTCTGTAAGACATCATTGCAACTTGTAGGGAATGCTAGCCAATGTTGTTAGAATGTTCTCTGCTAGCTGGGATTCTGTTAAGTTGAGCAGTGGTTACTTTGTTTATTCAGTCTGCCAGTCAGTGTCCAGTGTGCTGCTGGAAAAATTGTGGTCCCCAGATTTTGCTGCAGAGTGAGTGGTCTTTGCTTTAATGCTGCTGTTTGGTACAGGCAGCTGCAGACATTGAGGAAGAGAAATTATGGACCCATAACATAAAGAGTTTCCCCAACATATCTCTGCAGTGTTAAGTTGGGTGTCCAACTGTGAAATGTCAAAACGTAGAAGAAAGGTATGAAATGTTAAAAAAAAAAAAAAAAAAACACTGAGCAAAGTGCGGCAGAATCTCTTTCAAGGCTCTCTCTCTGTTTCTCTATTTTTTACTTCTCTCACACACACACACATCCACATGAAAGCGCGCACGCACACACACAGACACACACACACACACACACACACCCTCTCACCCTTTTTGACAGAACTAGGGTGAAAACCAAGGTGCAAGGCATCGGTGGTGCAGGGGATTTACAAGCACACATTCAACACACACACACACACACACACAGAGTCATTTACACGCTCATCACTCCTCGCCACTGCCAAACACGAGGCGTTGTCTTACTAATAGGGAGGATTTATTTAAAACTCACTGCACACACACTCTCAAACACAGATGTTGTCTCACTAATAGGGAGGATTTATTTAAAACTCACAGCACACACACACGCACACACAAACAGATACAGAGGAATTCATGTCAGGTGCGTGTCATGTCAGAGGAAAACACAGCTGACAGTTACTGACCCTACATGCACGCAGCTAAAAAACCCCAATAAATCTAGAGACAAATTCAGTCAGTCTGAGGCTGATGGATGTTTCAGAAAATAGTCAATTCCTTTTCAAAGCATCAACAGACCCTTGTGAAAATAATCTCTCCATATCTCCTTCTCCCTGCACACACACAGCTGAATGTGAATTGCTATTAGCATGTCAGAGTGCGCAGCTGAGAGCTAATTTCTGGATATTACAAAGTGCTGCTGTTTGCGCTAATGTCATAATTACAGAGCAGGGGCTGGAGCCTGTGAAAGTGGGTCTGTGAGGCCGTGTTAGGTTAATGATTTCAGAGAGCTTCCATCAGTCGGCTGTAAGGTGCAGCACCAATGGCATTTACATTTCAAAGCCGGCTGGCCGTGAGTTAGAAGACTTGCAAAATTGAGAGTCTCTAAAAAATCCACCTCATTCATCCAGATGCTCTTTCCAGGAGCAGAGTTCTGTCTCCTTCTCATTCTTAAATTAAATGTAAGTTGCATCACTTGCCCCTGTAGCCTTCCATCATAAAACCAGCGCTGCTCCAAAGATTTGCTCGACATGACTGACTGATTCTGGAAAATGTCTGATGTTTACTTGGCATTAAACAGGGTGGTAAACTGGGTGGCATTTAAAAAATGCAAGCAGTAGTTTGGATACTGTTCCTTCTCCCTTCACTACACGCACAACCATGGAGTTAATTTTACTTCTCTTTTATGCAATCAAGCAGAAAGGGTTAAAAATAAAGCAAATGACACTAAAATCAGAAAAATATTTTAGTGCAAGTAAAATACATTTGTGATAACAAATGTGCAGCCCATTTTCACTCTGAAAGTAAGCAAATACACTTTTGAAGTGCTTTCGATGTAAGATTCAGACATTAAAAGCCACTTTTTGCATCATATGGCATCAGCTGAGAATGCAGCCGGACAGATATGTTCGCAGTGTTATTATATGCTGGAACCTGCTGTGACAGCATGATATGTGAATGTTCGGCATCAGGTTCAAACACTACTGATCACAATAAAATATAAAGAGCATGAAGGTCCCTGTAAGGCAGATGGTAGGGGTAGGGGATGGATTCAAAAAAACACAAATTTCTGGCGGGAGTCCAGTGTTTGCCAGCCAGCGTGCGCTTTTGTTGACTTCTTGGTGTTGGTTGCCATGTGCTACTGGTGCCTAAACATAACCATGTGCATTTGATGACATCATGGTAGCAGCATGGGAATTCCATGCTTTTTATATTATTTTTCTGAATTTATCCTCCATTCTAATGACTTATGACAGTATTGCTGGTGATTTCACCATCCACGGAAATTATCTCTTGAATTCCATGACTGGAATTCTCAATATATGAAGGAGCCCACACTCTGTCAGTGTTGGGTTGGTTGTTGCGGCTGTGGCTCAGGAGGTATCTGCTAACCTCAGGGTTGCCGGTTCCATCCCTGACTCCTCTAGTCTGCATGTCAAATATCATTGGTCCTGATGGCTGTGCCATTGGTGTGTGAATGTATATATTTCTAAAAACTGAGTAGCAGGTGGCACCTTGTACAGTAGCCTTGGCCACTAGTGTGTGAATGTGTGTGAATGGGTGAATGTTACAAGTAGCTTGAAAGAGCTTTGAGTGGTCTGGAGACTAGAAAAGTTCTATACAAGTGCAGATCCATGTACAATTTAACACCTCTGACCTGGTTATGTCAAACAGCTGTGGTATTTTTAATGTCTTGGCATCTGTTGATCCCTTCTGTGTGTTTTGATGCATCTTATAGACATTGTAGCACAAAGTTCGTAAGCCAGTCTTATGGAACTGGTACAGAAAAAGCTCATTAAATGTACATAATACATTGATGTAATAACAACTTGGTAAACATCTGGGGTAGTTCTGGGTTGAAAAGAGATCTCTTAAACTGGATCACAAGCTCTGCACAGAAACTTAGACATCCTGGAAAATAGTTGAGAGAAAACGGTGTAAATGTGTCCACTACAACATATCCTCTTAAAACTATATATATGTTCCACAATAAGAGACAATTTTCTCCCGAGTGATGATGACCGAGCGCAGTAACAACTGCAGAATACATCTTACAGCTGTGAATCAACTGTTGAATCCTCGCCAAGTCTCTGACCTTCTCTGTGAATCTTGCTTTTCCTGTGAAGTGTGGGAAATCAGCAACATTCTTTTAGTTGTGTGGATATCTATTAGAGCACAAATTGTTACAAATCTTCACAGCCATTTTAGTCAACAAAAGAAAAGAGGGTTGTCATGTCAAAATTCAGAATGCTTTGTACTTAGAGCTCTGTTTTCAGGGCTGACTACAACCCAGAGCTGATCCTTGTTTAAGTTGTCAGGGACCTCAGGATTAGCTATGATGCCAGTAAGGTCTCTGTTCTTATTCTTTTGGATGCAAGTGCTGCATTTATACATTTGACAATGATGAAATTTAATGCAGCGCACTGCTGTTGTTAATTTGTTTTAAAATTATTTTCAATTGTTTTGAACTTTTTTTTAAACTTTTCGAAACTCAGGTCTTAGATTTAATTTATTTATTTTTCTGTCACAATTGCAGATCATGTATCAAAAAAGTATGATCTGCTCTTGGGTGTTGCACAGAGAAGGTGCCTTTTTGCCCACTCCCTTTTTTCCACTATGCACATTTAAGGTAATATCCTCAGAAAACATATACTTAATTTTTATACTTACACTGATGACAAACAGCTTTAAATTTAACTTCATGTGCCCTGACTCTTAGTATGGCAGTTTAAAAAATGGATGAACAATAACTTCTCCTGTTCATCCAGCATTTTGTTCAGAGGTGACCAAAATAGCTTTTCATTACTTGCTGAAGTATGGCCTTTCCTATCCTATAAAGATGCTGAAAAACATTTTCTTTCAGAATAGGTAGAATTACTGCAATAGTCTTTTTACTGGTCTTCCAAAACAGTAAATTTAAAAAACCCTCAACTAATTCAGAACTGTGCTGCTAGACTTTAACAAAAACTAGAAAGAGAGAGCTTGTTCCCCCACTTATTACCACATTTGCAGTGTGCAACACTGCGACTACATAAACACTACAAGGAGCTTTTGCACGCCATGTCAGCTCATAGAGTTATAGAGGCACACAAACCCCTCCAGCAAAAAAGGTAGGGATTCTCAGAGGGGAGAAACCATTCTGTACTTCACCCCCAAGATGCATTTTTCTAATTTTTCATCTAGCATACACATTAGCATAACAGCACAGGGCTGTGCAATGCTTTAGTTTCAGAAGCTGTTATATAACTGTGGTGATCTGGGAAGAAAAACCATGAAATCAGCGATTTGGGAAATAAAAAGCTGCATGGATTTTTAATCTGTATAGCTTCAGATGTCAGACAGCAGTGTGTGAGACATGAGGCCTTTCTGGGACAGTATGTCAAATGAGGTCTGTCTCTGTGGAGAACATATTTATTATTTCCTCCAGAATTACCTTTAGATTTAATCACATGCATGATAGGGGTTTACCGCCACACTCTGTTTGTGAATGTATTTATGTGTGCGACAGAGCTTACATTTTTTAAACATTTCCCTGATGTAATTCAATGTTCCACATCAAGGCAGTGAGGCGAGACACAAGTTTGTACTTGTCTTGTGTGGACGACACCAGATTTCTGCCCTGAACTATGTGCTCATTGAATAATAGACCTTAAACATTGTTTGACATAAGAAACTATGTACATTTTTCAGCCATGTGCAAGGCATGACTCTGTCTGTTGTTTGGTCTGTTCTCTACTTTAGTTTTAGATTTATTCATTTTTTTAAACCTACCCATGTGCCTGTATTGCCTAAACATGGCCACCTGCTCTTGTAGCGTAATCCCACCATGTGCTTTTGCTGATATTCATTCATTCATTCAAATCTTTATTTAAGACCCGGGAAATCATTGAGGGAGACCCTCATTTTAAATGATGCCGAGCGTGAACAATGCATTTAAAAAATAAGCAATCAAAAGAAACAAGACTGAATCATAGCAAGCAAAAAACAATAATAGCAATGAAAATTGCTAAAAATAGAAATGCAGGAAAACAATATGGTAAGGTGTAGAAATTATAATTAAAAACAATTTCATTTGTTCTTTGCAGATTATTCCATGTATAAGGTGCACTGTAAGAGAATGTTAAAGTAACAAGCTATTCTGAGTTTGTATTTTGTAAAAACCTAAGTTTCTTAACAATAAATATTGAATAAATTCTGGTTTTATGTTACTTCCCTGTTCCCCAGCAAGCCTGGCCAAACATATATAAACATTTATTAGTGCATCCTTCAGGTCACAGAGTCAGGTTTGTACTAACAGCACCGCTCTGATGGACAGGTTGTTGTGCATTGTTGTAAATGTTGGGGAGCTGTAGTGCAGTGAGCAGTTCCTTTGGAGGTTCAGCAATTTTTCTCTCATTTCAGTAAAGCAGTTTTCTGACAGCCTCCAGTTGAACTTCAGTAAGTGGATGGAGGTGAACTGTCCGCAGAGAAGATGGATAACTCTGAAGCAGAAGACAGAAAAACAGGCTGCTATGACAAGAGGGTGTGAGCTGCTGCTCTAAAGTGCTGCAGATGTGTGCCTGTGCACACTTCTGAGCGTTTTCACATGGAGAGCTATTGGATTAAAGAATGGCTGTTTAAGCAGGTTGCTTCTGGAGGAAAGGGAAGAAGCAAGACTGCAAGGCTGCTCTCTAAGGTTATACCTAGAGCATGATGGGAGATATATATGACAATCAATGTAGTGATTGTAAAATGGAGACATAAGGCAATACTACATACACACACACAAGACCTTCACATAACTGAACTGACTCACCATTAAAATGACAGATTTAATAAATATTTGAATAAAATATTTTTTGTATCCGGGGTCTCCGGCTTCCTCCCACAGTCCAAAGACATGCAGCTCAGGTAAATTGCCCTTAGGTGTGACTCTGAGCGTGTATGGTTGTCTGTCTGTATGTGTAGGCCCTGCGATAGTCTGCCGACCTGTCCAGGGTGTACCCCTCCTTCCGCCCGACAGCTGGGATTGGCTCCAGCCCCCCCGCGACCCTTACGAGGACAAGGGGTTACGGACAATGAATGAATGAATGAATATTTTTTGTAATCAAGATAATAGATGTTAATTTTAGATGCGTTTCTTTATTGAATTTTGTCCCATAGAAAGTATTTCACAAGTATTTAAGCCTTTCAACCATGAGTAAATTGGTGAGATTTCTTTCAAAAACATGAAAAAAAGACAATGAGCACTTTGGTAATCAGTGTTTCACAAATTGTAAGAAATAAGTAGATTTAAAAAAAATAATGAATTTTTAAAAAGGTTTAGGGAAAAAAAGGAGAAACTATATTTATATTTATCATAATTACATACTTGAAATAATGTTACTAGCTAATTAGGATTTCTTGAGAAGTACTTGTTACAGGTCTTTTTTAACTTTAGAAAAAAATATAATTTATTTTACAAATTTCAGGTAATAGTATTGTACTTTTGTCTAATTTCTTGCTAATATTTTGGTCTTTCATTACATTCTTCCCAAACATAGCACACAATCGCCTGCAAACTTATATTTTATGGGATGTTGCAGGAGTTCTAAAGATCTCACCATCTGTTGAGCCTTTGGGCACAGAGGAGAGGACAAAGAAAGACACAGCTGTCAGTAGGAGGGAGATCTGCACGCAGCAGAGGGCGCTGTGTCATATTCATTCAATCTTTATTTAGTCTCGATGGATCATTCAGAGCAAGCTCTCATTTAACTGCTTGAAAGAGCAGTTAAAACAATGCAGTTATAATGATTGATCTGTATTTGTTGTGATGTTGTCCCCCCGTGCACTTTGACTGATACCAGTAATATTAGCAGGTTAGTAGTCACAGTAACTGTATTAATCAAGGCTGCATTACTAACCGCACACAGTGGGCGACTGCCCTGGGGCCTCTCAGGCCTTACTGTGTGACAATTACAGTGTGGTAATTTCATTAATTATACATTTGTTCTAGGCACCATTAAACCACAAGTGAAAGTGAAAAAAAATGAAAAAGGCCTTAAATAATGATGGTATCTTTGCCTAATCTTGAGCCTTTGTATATAGACAGAACTGTGTCAAATTTAAGTTTTATTACCTTTGGGAGCTAAAAAGATTGGATGAGTTATCAATTAAACAATCACAGAAAATGTTGGCAATCAGTTTATCAAAATTTTCAATCCAAAATTCAAGCAGTGCCCTGAAGTTCCAGCTTCTCAGCTGTGAGGATTTGCTGCTTTGTTGTATGATGTGACCATGAAGTGAATTTGGACTATTGATCAGAGAAAACAGTCCATCTCAGGACATCAGGTTCAGCTTAAGGAAATTGTGACAGGCATTTATCCATACTTTTATCATTATTATTTTGTATTACTTTTAATATTATGCTGGCAAAATGAATATTCCCAAGTAATTGTGGATGGAATCAGTATATCAACCCTGTCTTCTAGAAAAGACCTTTGTGTATGGCTAAGCTGTTTTCAAAATCACGTTGTAGTGACAAGACCTATAAAGTGCAGGACTGTCACACCAGAGTGCGAAGTTTACGTCCAGACTGTGGTTAGGTTGAAGCAACAAAAGCACTTTAGTTAAGATAAAGGAAGGATCATGATTTTAGTTAAATTTTAAATTTAAAAATTTTTAAAATTTAAAATTTAAAATTTTGAAATAAAATAATAGAATTACAATTTCCTCTTTCCGGCTTTATGCCTGCGCCAACCAGTCAACTTACAGATATATTTTGTTACAAGAATGGGGCGGATGTGATGTCATAGTAACCTTCAACTGTTAAAATCAAATCATCTTATCATTGAGTCCAAGTGGGTGTTGAGGGTGAAATTCCCTCACTACGTCACTGAGATATCACATTCATGAGAATGAGACCAACAAATTGACAACTACATAACATACTGTACCATACCTCTGGCCACGGCTATTGCAGGTGCAGAGGCATAAAAATGATTCACTTTGAGTGGATTTTGTAATGCAAACATGTCTATTTGGGTGGAGAACAAATGAAATACACTATCAGTGAATTTTTTTTCTGAAACATTAAGTATTCATGTTCTTTGGACTCTCTTGTAACAGGTAGCATTTCATCATTATGTTAAAAGAACATGTAACCTGCTCTGCATCATGCACGCATTTCAAAATTGCTGTATGTAAGCGTAATTTCTCGGAGACAGGGCTGAATAAACACAGTAGGCAAAAATTGTTTTGTCAATCAATCAATCAGTCAGACATTATTTATGTAGCATTTTTGATACAAGCAAAGCTGTAACACAAAGTGCTTCACACAATAAAACCTACACACACACGCACGCACGCACGCATGTATGCACACACACATAGTACACAGGCACATGGGGAAAAAGCAAGACTTTGCAATTAATTAAAAAGCAAAAATAAGAGCACCCATTAAACCCGAGAACTGAATACGCTACCATAAGTGAGGAAACACCAGAGGCACCGTAAAACCAATAGATAAAGGATAAAAATAAATACTTATTAATAATATTAATCATAAGTTAAATAAAGAAATAAAATACTATTGATAGTTGATCAAATGTAAATATAAAATAAATAAATAAAAGGATAACATAACAAATAATAAATAATTTTTAAAAAAAAAAAATAATAAGCATCTAGTAAAACAGACTAAAATGTATAAATAAATAGTCAATAAATAAATAGGTAAAATTTAATTAAAAGCCAAACTTTAAAGGTAGGTCTCAAGTGTCTTTTGAAAATATCAACCCCTCTGCTGCCCTCAGGTCTGCAGGTAGGTCGTTCCACAAACGTGGACCATAGTTAATGCTGTCTCCTTTGGTAGAACTCTAAATGAGTTATTACAGTAGTAAAATTAAATAGTGCATATTGGTGCCATATTTAAGCTGTTTTTCATGGCTGCTCCTCATGCTGATGTCGTGTTTGTTTGTACTCGAGGCTTTTCTCCACATTTCCTGGATGCTCTGCTGGATTTGAAATGGCGTTGTACACTCAGCCAGGTCTTCAGGCTACCACCGGCCCTGTTTATGTCAAACTAACCGCTCCCCTCCACATCTGTAGTCCACACTGTCTACATGCCACATATTAATTATATACATAGATTAATAGTCCAGATCAACCATGTGGATTGACCTGAGCAGCCCGCTGACCGCACAGCTCCATCTCTGGGTCTAATGAGTGATGGCGCTCGGCTCTCATTAGTCGCTGTGATTCAGGCAGGAGCTCAACCCTGCTGATGATGCAGACTCGTTCTCACTGAGAGCAAAATAATGAGACGCCTCTCAGCGCAGGGTAAGACCAGATAATGGGCACTCTCTAAACGACCAATCACAGCTGCTTTATTTGCAAAGCATTGTTGTCTGGATGTGTTACAGCATCCTCGTAAAGCCGGCTACTTTCAGATGGAGCCATTTGTCAGAGTGTCACCTTATTCTACACAGGATGCTGTAAATCACCGCTCTGCTATCACTACAACACCTCACGCCGCCTGCGCATTTTTAATTCTGCTTCTCCACAAGGCGACACAATGACTGCATGAGGAGCTGTTTGAGAGCAGCATGGCTGTTAGAATTTGTCAGGGGACCTGATGAAAGCTAAGCAAGGGGTTTGGAACTGATCTCTGTAATCTCTGGCTTGCTCCAGGGCCTTTTTTTTAAAATCTCTGTGCACCAAGTTAACCCTTTGAAACTTGGGCAAACTAGTTTGAATTCTGTCAAAAACATGGGGAGAGGGCAACATTAACTTAACAAGACATGCCTCAAAAGTTTGCAGGAAATTAGTAAAGAAGTTACAAGAAAATTACCTGAAAATAAGCAAATAGCATCCACACAAGAAATGAACTCTGGACTCCCAAACCAAAGTCGGTTGTTTGTGGGACCCATTAACCTCCCCGCCATATAAGCGTCATTGCACTCCTCATATTATGTGGTTACTGGCAGTGTTATTACCTGATGCCATCCTTCAGTGTTTTATGCACATGTTACCGGTTGTGTTTGGCTGCATTCTAAAGTGATGCCACCTTTGCATGTTGATGCGCCCGGTGCCGTCTGGCTGTCTGCCAGCGTAACATGACAACGCAACTGGTTCTTTCCAAGCGCGTTCTCATTTGACGCCATCCAGCTGCATTCCAGTTGGATGTGGAAAAACAGCATGACCATTTCACAGGGGTCCCTTGACCTCTGACCTCAACATATCTGAAAGGGAATGGCTTCTATGGGTAACCATGAGTCTCCCCTTTACAGACATGCCCACGTTATGCTAGTCCCATGCAGTTTGGGGCAAAAAGCATGCAGTTTTTTGCATGCAGAAATGTATAAGTTGCTCCCTCCAGCTGCTGCAGCTGATCAGACTGCATCACGCTTGGCATTGAAGGCGGGGCCCCGTTCATTCCTATGAAAGTTGCTCATTGGTGCATGATGCCAAATATATTAGATTTCCACACTATGATTACCCAGATCATCCGCATCCTGAGGCCCAATACAGTAAGCACAGCAGAGATTTAAGGTGGCTGACCTGCCAATTTTGGGTTTAGCCCAGGTGGAAACTGTGCTTATAAATGTGAAAATACTAATATCTGTGGGTCGTGATGCAGCAGTGACTTTGCAACAATGCTGCATGTGTGAACACCACACGCATAAAACACGCTGCTGCTCGGCGAGGCTGACGTCTCATGCTCCTGATGCGTACTTGATGCAGAAAGAATGTACCAGTTCTAATAATTTCTGTCAGAGAAAAGTTATGTGTTATTCAAATTGCACTAATCTTACTAAAAGATGTTTTGTTGGACTGCTAGATTTGAGGTTTGTTACTGTAACAAAGAGTTTGATACTCGAAAAAATAATTGATAGATTAATCGATAGATAATTGATAGATTAATCGATAAAAAAAAAATAATCGTACTGATTTCAGATGTATACCACCCGATGTAAGTCACCCAAGTCACCCAATGTTTTGAGCTACACACTGCATTTATCACTTGGAGGGTTTCCATTATAGATTTGCGCAGAACTTAAGTGATATTTTGGAACTGTATTTCATATACACAGTTTTAATTTGAGCAATGTGAGGGTTAATGGAAACCCGGCAACTGCCACTTTTCAGACACTGACCTATTTAAAGGAAGTGACACTTGACACTTCCTGATTGATATTTTTCTGTATCCCTCAAACTGTTTTGGACTAATAATGACAAAAAGTGAACAAGATGTTCACTCATAATGTGAAAAATAACACCAAACAATGCATCATCAGGGATCTGCTCCCCCAGCTGCCAGTCACTGTGGCTGTCACTTCCACAAACACTAACCTAAAGAGGCCATTCATAAATAATCATCTGAGCCAACACATATGCTGGAGACAAGACACACAGTTAGAGGCACAATATGTTTAGCTAGCTGTCCAAAAGTATTAGAAAAACACTGTGCGCATGAAATGAATTTGAGTGTTTTGCTTATCAGCCAGTTATCAGGCCTCAGTAGCCACACACACACACAAACATGCATACACAAAGACACACACACACAAACACACTCCAGTGCACAAATACTCAGAGGGGCCCTGAGGTCATGTTCTATCAAGACTGGTGACTGATTCTCCAGAGCAGTCACACGAGCGTACACCCACATGCACACATGGAGGATGCATATGGCAGCCCAGATGCTGGAATAAAATGTTGGCATTATGCTTTTCTGCAAACCATGGATATGGTACATCTGTAAGGTTTGTACATATCATATCAGCATTTAATAAATGCCATTATATGAATGTGAGCTGTGTTGTCATCGGATGGAGGAGGGAACATTGGATGGCAACACTGCTTCAGACAGACACAAAAAGTGCATTTTTTAACCTGAGTTTGGGACATTTTCAGCCATGTGTGTGGCAACAGAAACAGACATTTTAAGCCAAAACATGTTTCTCTAACCCTAATCAAGTTGTAGGGGACCAAAGTGTTATGTTTAACTTTCATGAACTGAAAACAGACTGAAATAGTGACAGCTACAGCTATACTTTTAATCTACCTTCAGTGATAGAAAACGTCTTCGAGAAAAATTTATTTGGTGTGTACTTTGAGTTTATAGTTTGGACTAGGCTCCATTCACTAACATGGAGGGGCGGGTCTTAGGACCTATACTGGAGCCAGACACCAGGGGGTGATCCAGATTGAATAGCCTCACTTTGGGGGAACTGTCATGTTATTTATCTTACATACAGTCTATGGTTGAAACGGCCACAATACCATGGATATGTTACTCACATTGTCACCATGGTTGCCATTTGTCATCTGACGACACCCGCCTGTCACACAAAGCAGCCCCGCTCTTCATGCATAACTTGCAGTTTTAATAGCAATCATACACTGTATAAAAATCAAGCCCCATCATTTGTCCATCATGAGCCTGATTAATAGCTGAAGAGACGTTTTTTTTTTTTGTACCAGGAGGTAAATATGTTTACTTGTGTTGTAAAGTTTGGCGTTTTAACATGGGCATTTATTGGGATTGACTCTGTTTTGGAGCCAGCCTCAAGTGGTCATTGGCAGAATTGCAGTTTGGGGTACTTTTGTGTGTTTATTGTTGTTTGTTTGTTTGTTTAATTTTTTTCTGCCTGGGAGGTTACCGTTTAAGGTAAAATAGAAAATCTGAAACATTTAAATCACGCAGTAATCTGATCAGCCATGCAGTTAGTATGGGACTTATTGTATGCAAACAGAGGGCGGACTGACTTTAAGAATTTTACGTAGAAGGGATCTGTTGTTCCTTCATTAGTGTCCCCATACAACATACTAATGCTACATGATATGCTGGACCTAAGTTGCATCCTGATGTATCGTGTGTGTTCTTAGATAGGTTGCCATTGCTGATGTTCAGTGGCCTGGCATTATTTCCTCAATGAATGCATTCATGTTTGAACCCTGTGACCCTCAGTCTAACCCTGGATGACCTGGAAAATTTGCTTTACTTTTTTTTCATTTGCTTCAGGCCACCTGTACCTCACACATGTAAACACACACACACACACACACACGTCCAAATAATCACATTTAATAAGAAATCCACGGAGGGCACAGCTGTCCCTACACTCGTCTCACTGGGGTATTAACTTCCATTCTCAGCGTCTTTGAGGGATCTCACATCATCCTCTGCTGCTCTTCCTGAGGTTTCTTCCATTTTTCCCGTTACAGGGGTTCTTTTTGGGGAGTTCTTTCTTAGGTGATGTGAGGGTCAAAGGGCAGAGGGATGTCGCACACTGTAAAGCCCTCAGAGGCAAACCGTGTTTTGTGATAATGGGCTCTATAAATAAAATTGACTTGGCTTGATTGACTTGACTTTTGTCAAAAACACAGAGACATTTTTTAGATCACAGAGCTTGGACAACATCCAACAAGGTTTCTACGCAAATTATAAGTCTTATTTTCATTTTGTAGTGTAGACAGTATAAAACACAGTATTAAAAGACAGAGAATCACAAAATAATCTGACATAATGAAACCAGACCAAACAGACTGACAGCCAGAGAGAGAATACATACAAAACAAACAAAAAACAGTTCAACTATATTGTCTTTAAGCTTGGGCAGATTATGAGACAATGGGCCCCTGGACACAGATATGCAAAAGGCCCCATCACATATGAACATGACACACATACTCTGGCTGGTTATGTCTCTTATTTATTCTTTTTTCTGTTCTTTGTTTTGTGTCTCCTTTGTGTCAAGTTCTTTGTTGTCTCTTTGAAATAATTTTCTGTCTCTTTGGAATAATTATGTGTGTTTATTCATCATTTTGTGTGTCAGAGTGTGTGGTTGTTTTTCACCTTCGTGCAGTACATTTTTGTCTCTTTGTTATCTAACAAAGAGACAGTCTTTCATATCTTTCATATCTTGCATATCTTTCTGGTCTTTTTGTGTCTTTTTGTGGTCATTTTGAATCTGGGGTGTTTTTTTTGTGCTGTGAAAATTAGGCTTTTTGTGTTTTTTCATCATCAAATAAACTCACTTGACCAATTCATCAATAATTTCTTGCTGGGCCCCAGTGTAGCAGTCCCCAGACCCAGAGGAAGGGTTTACCAGAGGAAGATTGGACCCCCAGACCTACATCATAATTTCATGCAAATTGCAATTTAGACCCAGATATTATAAAGACTTTCCTCAGCATTCCCCCTTAATTTCACACTCACTGTCAATGAATAAAAATAGAGCTGTTAATTATTGAAAAAAAACAGGAGAAAATCCTTTGAGATGTAGTTATAATTAACAGTCTTATGCCATTTCAGAATCCACTTTTGTCTTGTGAGTTAGTCTTGGAGTGAAAACTTAGCCGTCAGTGGCAGCTTCAGTTTGTGTGCTTTTTTTTTTTTGTTCCCACCACTAAAGTGTGACCTTCCCTTGTGAGTCAATCAGTCAATATTCTGCGTGGTTTTGCAGAAGAAAAAGTAGGCTCAAAAGGAACAGAAACAGGCTTCCTGGTGACCTCAACAGTGTTTTGTGGTTTCAAAGACTTCTTATCAGGCTTCAAAGTGTCAGTGACTGCAGCTTTTTGTTCTCTCACGAGTGGAACCCAGTGGCCGGCCAGCAGAGTATAGATCGCTGTTCCCTCAGTCATTGCTCCACAGCGTTTTTATCAATCCAATGCTTTTACAAGAGCTCAGGAGATAACCTGCTGCACTGCTAGATAATGGACAAAGTGGCACAGGCGACCTTGGAGTGACCAAGTTGCCATGAGGCTCAAAGCCTTGCATTGATTGGTTCCAACTGTACTTGTTCCTGCACTTGACCATGTTTCCACAGCCCTCAAATAGGAACACTGACCTGCTGCTGAAACATGAACCCAAAGGACAGACTGGCAGAAGCACAAAATCAATAAATCATCACCCCAGCTTTTGCACAAAAAATTACCTTAAGTTTCATTGTCATATTACCAACATTAGTAAGTGTTTGACTGTAAGAAAATCTCTGTGCAGACAAATATTCCCAGCTGGCCACCAACTGTAGGAATTTGGGAGTTCCATCTGGAAGTTTTGATGAATCCATAATTCCTCTGTGAAATCGTGGACTATTACCTCCTAGAAATCTCTCATACGTGGCCACTCCCACATATAAGGGGCTCGCCTTTCCATTATGGCTCCGTAACATGCCTACGTGGCCTTGGATTTGAAATAATGACAGCTAGTGTGGTGGCTGCAATAGAAATAAAGCTGCTAATGTTTTGAACATCCATCACCATGCTTCTTGGAATGTTATCACCAGAGGAGAAGAATAAATAGAAGAACATCACTCCGTGGAAGCGTAGTCATCTTGCAATTGTGTTATATCGACATTTGGAAGATGTTGCTTAAGTGTTGTGCAGATCTTTAATGAAAACCCAGCATGTGTTGGAGGAATTCTTGGAAAAAGCTTCAGGAGCAGTCAATTCTTCCTCCTTCTGTACTCAACTTAGTCTTACTCAAGTTAAGATGCTCCTCAGACTGCATAGGGCTGAACGTGGTCATCAAATGCAGAATTTTGATGACTGAAATATAAATTTACACAGAAATATGTTTTTTACTGTCGATTCCAAAAGGATGTTTCACTTCAACAGTCATGCATTCCACTTTAGCAATTTTACAAATGTTTCAGATGATTCAGATGACTACCTGTGAGCGCTCAGCCTGTGAAGCCATATCTTCCGTGGCTCTCGAGGATTCTCGAGTAAAGTCTGACTAATGTTGATGATGTCATAGTGATGTCCTCACGGATACTTTTCTAACAGAAAGACTGTATTGCAAAACAAAGCCATGAAGTATTAAAATTTTGATTAGATTCATTGCACTACAGTATTAGTGCTTATCAATACCCACAATATCATCATAGAGTGCATTTGATAATTTCGCAGCTATCGTTATTACTCTCCCCCTCCCCCCTCTCTCTTTCTCTTTACTTTTTGCCACATTTGTATTTCATTTGTTATTTACGACATCTATTGCACATCTGTCCGTCCTGGAAAAGGGATCCCTCATCATCCTCCGCCGCTCTTCCTGAGGTTTCTTCCCTTTTTTCCCCGTTACAGGGGTTCTGTTTTGGGAGTGATAATGGGCTCTATAAATAAAATTGACTTGACCTGACTGCAGTACAGGTACTAAAACAACAACATGCAGTGATTTTTCTTCTCTTCTCTAACAAAGGAGATGCTGATCTTCATTTAACTATAGAGTTAAAATATGGAAAATCTAGGATCCAGTGTTTTGGTGTCTAGCCCATACGAGGGAGTAGGAGGAAACAGATATCTCAGCCCAATCTAATTCTGTTTGGTTAATGTTTTCATACAAGTTTTGTTGTATCCTGTTCTTCTACAGATTTTCCAGATTTTAAATTCAGTTTTAAAAGCTTTTCTGTCCTAAACATTGACCCATACTGGCTTAACCATCATACTCACACTACAAAAGTACAAAAACACAGCACCATGGTTGTCAGGGTACATCACTTTTAAATATAGAGCACAATTTACAACACTTTCAGCAACTTTCAGCTATTGCATGACTATTATACATTGTGAATTGTCTCACCTCATGTATGCTTCATGAGGCGGGAAAGACTAACCTCCACTCTTTTGTGCATGAATTTTTTCCTGCTCTTCAGCCTCCACAAAGTCATAAAGCAGAACCCCAGGTGTTGCACCCGAACCTGTGTTTCAACCAAAAGTCAAGCTTCATTTATCTATTGGCGTCTTCTTTGTACATTAGCGTGCAGCACCTCCTGCTGCATGGATGAGCTTTTGGCATGCTGCAGTAGCTGTCCACTGAGTCACAGTATAGTGTACCAACAGGACCTGTTTCACACAGCCGGGGCCTGAGGCCATCCCTGACACAATGCATGGGAAGAGAATGGAAGCAGTCCATAAGGACCATATAATGGTCTCCTAAGTGTGTTTGCATGTGTTTATGTTGGTTGTGAGCGCTGGGCATTAGGGCCCTGAGGGATGATAAAAGGCTCCAGTTGGGGGAGGGGAGCTTTACCTTCCTTTTTTATTTTTAATGATCTGGTTTAAATGTTGACTTCTGTTAGATTTATCAGGTGCATTTAATACAGTTGATCACAGAATTCTCCTGTCCCACTTACAAAATTATGTGGGGATTCCAGGTGCTGCACTGTAGTGGTTAAGTCCTACTTAAAAGATAGGAGCTCCTCAGTTTACCTGGAGGATTATTCCTCTGGGGCGGCTACACTTACCTGGGGTCCCCCAAGGCCCCGTTTTGGGCCCAAGTCTTTTTTTTATTGTACATGCTGTCTCTAGGTTTTATTTTTGAAAAACATATGTGTCTCATTATATTCGTTTTGCTGACGACGTACAAATTTATATGCCATTGAAATTAAAAAGTAAGGGTTCACTGCAGCCTTTACTTGATTGTCTAAGAGACTTTAAAACTTTTCTAACAAAAAGACTGTATTGCAAACTAAAGCCATGAAGTATTAAAATTTTGATTAGATTCATTGCACTACAGTATTAGTGCTTATCAATACCCACAATATCATCATAGTGCATTTGATAATTTCGCAGCTATCGTTATTGTATTATGACATGCGTTTTTTTCCACTGTTACTGTGCCTCTCTCTCCTCCTCCTCCCCTCCCTCTTTCTCTTTCCATTTTTCTTTCTCTTTCCATTTTTAAACTTTCCTAATCTAAATGAAAACAAGATGAAGGTCCTTGTATTTGGACACTCTGAGCTTCTTAATGTGGGCTCTTTTGGCCCTATGCCTCTAGTTTGCATTCTTCTGTGAAAAGTCTTGTATTCGTGTATTCTTTGATAATGCTTTTAAATTTGACAAACAGATCTCTTCAGTAGTAAAGTCTAGTTTCTATCAGCTGAGGCTGGTAGCCAAAGTGAAGGCCTATCTCCCTCTTAACGTTTAGAGAGGTTGATCAGTGAACAGTTCGTCTGGACTACTGTAATTCTCTATATGTTGGTTTGGACCAGTTGTACATCCAACGTCTGCAGCTGGTCCAAATGCGGCCGCTCGCCTCCTAACAGGCTCTAAAAAGAAGGTCCACATTACCCCTGTGCTGCATTTACTGCATTTGCTCCCTGTTCACTACAGAATTCATTTTGTGATGTATTCTATTTTGCCTTTTTACCCTGTAAAGCACTTTGGTCAACCTGGTTGTTTTAAACGTGCTATATAAATAAAGTTGACTTGACTTGACTTGACTAAGTAGGATAGATAGATTATGTACAATATGACCATGGCTTGGGAACAGAAGCAAGTGCATGTTGCATCGGTATCAATGAATAAAAAAAAATAGCTTAAAATGTGTGCATAAATTGAAAATGAGTGTTGAATATACACTGATCAATTCCTGCTGCATCACATCCATTATATCTCCACACTCAGCATGGTAATAATAGGAACATGCTGATGTAATTGTTACCATTTCCATTATGATTTTCATCATGGTCGCATGCAATCGTTTGCTAATTAGTGCAAAATACAACATACTGTGGTTGATGAGAATGGCAAAACTTTTTATTTTGAATATACTGACAGACCAAAGTATTATACATATTGAAATTTTGACCCGATTATGGCAGTTTATTAGAATTTGTGGATATTACTTTCCCACTATATATATTATATATATATACCGTAAAACTACAATTGATAGCCTGAGACATTACACCACTGAACTCAACAGGCTTATATTTGGGACGAGAGTTTATATGGGACAGGTTTTTATTTCCTTTCAAACTGTTGTTCAATAAAGATGGAAATACGATCAAATTGTTTTAATGTCTTCTGCTTTCATTAAAATGAACTGAATGACTGCTTTGGAGAGAATCTTACCAAGCTAACCATGTGTGTAGCATGTCCATATTAAACATTTATATTTGTATGCGTGGTCTAAGCAGATAACTAAAGGTAGCCAACAAAAAAAGAACTTCTATGAAAATGAACTGCATGGTAACTGGGCCTCTAATTGAGACAGGCCTTTATTTGTCAAAATAGTGTAAGGGACTGGGACTGGGCTTCTAATTGGGACTATTTGAAGTTTTGCAGTATAATCTGAACTCTGCATTCTCACTCGGAACCAAAAAATGTCAATTTGCTAGTAGTGCAAGATAGAAAGCTAGGAGATCTCCAAAATAATTATATGTGGCAACGCTGATGCTGACTGACTGGCCACCAATCATCCCTGTAGATGCACTGCAAATGTACTATAGCTCAAATGAGACACATAATTAAAGAAAAAGATTAAAGAAAACAGTACGTTATTTTTTAAGCAAATGGCACCCAAAAAGGAGGAAATAATGCCATTGTTAGAGACTATTTTTAGGGGCAGATCAATCTACATTTGGTACCTATTGAGTATTTGGGGGCAGCAAGTTAGTGTGTATGGGATTGCTCGAAACAATGGCGTGTCTTGGTGTAAAGAAGATACATGTCACTTATTGATGGGTGTCAATAGTTCTTGGAGTGATATGAACAATGACGCTCTTTGGCACAGAAGAATGAGCTTTTAAACACACACAACACTTATTATATATCACCCGTCTTATCTTTTTATCTTTGAAACTGTGACCCTTGAAATGTTTTGTTGAAAATGTGTCTAGATTTGAATTTCTTTTATTATTCATTCTCCCCAGAGGATGACTCCTAATGATTTTAATAATTTCGTGGTATTTCCTCTAGCACCACCATCAGGCCTAATCTTCCACTTGTACAAATAAATTACCTAATGAGCACATTGCGAAGAAATGAACTGATTCATTCGTGCTCCCCAGACGATAAACCCTGATGATTTTGTACATTTAATGAGATTTCCTCTGAGACCACCTTCAGGTCTGGTCTTTTATGATGAGCATGAAGATAATAGACTGATTTGCATTTCATTTTCTGTGGCTATTCATGGGCTGTTGCTGCTGAATCCTAATGTGGTGACCCCCCCTATTGTTCAGGCAGAAATTTCCACTTGTACATAGGAAATTATGTCTAGAACCCTCGTTTAATAGGATGTAATAGAGAACAATACAGCCTGAGTAAAGTGAGAACGCTTATGAAACGGTCTCACAAATAAGCCCTACTCTTGTGGCAAATAAATATTTTCTCTAGTAGTTGAAGTGCTTAGTAAAATATATAGATATATAAAATGTATTTTTATCATTCCCCCTCTCCCTCTCATACACCTTTAAATTGTCTCTCATACCGATATATAGACCACAGTAATTCCCAGTCACCTGTTCACCCCAGTGGATGCCATCCAGCTGCCCATCAAAGATAGCATTCCCCAACACTTGATCTGTGCATTTGTCATCCTGTAAAATTCCAAAACCAAAATTCTGACTTTTTGAATATGTATGTATGTTTGATATGTAAAATGTGATATTACTACTCTGATTTAAATAGCAGGAAAAACTGTATTTTTCATTTGGCTCCTGGCACAGGTTTGGTCTCTGGATTTGTGTGACTGGGATTTAGTAGATGAAAGGTTTGACTCGAATACACCGAATGGAAACACGTCAATTTAAAAAAACAAAATTTATGGCTTCTATGGTTTTTACGCTCACATGAGGTGGTATTTCAGGTGATTTGAAAAATCCATATTTCGAAACTGCAATGGAAACACGTTTTTGGGATTTTATGGGTCACATGATGCTATGGCTATGTGCTTGTCAGTAGGAACTGGCTCCACCATGATGCAGCAGGAGCTACAAGAGCTGTTACTACATTGCATAAGAAGTGTTTGTGTTTTATCAACAATGATAAAATGTGTTGAAAAAAAAAATGTGTCGAAGTATCCTTGGCCAAGATACTGAACCCAAAATTGCCCCCAGTGCTGCGTCATCGGAGTGCGACTGCGTGTGAATGGTTACTGAGTAGCAGGAAGCACCTTGTACGGTAGCCTCGGCCATCAGTGTGTAAATGTGTGTGTGAATGTGTGAATTTGACATGTAGTGTGAAAGTGGTTTGAGTGGTCAAAAAGACTAATAAAGCACTAAACAGGCATAATCCATTAACATTTTTTTTGACCAGTGCCAAAACCTTTTGTTACCAAGGTAAATCTGATAATGATTCAGTTTAGATTTCAAGTGCTATCACACAGCCGTACTCTACAGACAGACTTCCTTGAAGTTGCTACGAGTCTTCACACACTCTTCCTATCCTGCTGGCCTCAGACCCAAATCATAGAAGTGGAAAGAAGTTCATCGTTTTCTCCTCTTAGTTCAGTTATTTCCCTCCCATCTGTCTCCCCCTCTCTTGGTCGACTGCTGGGACAAACTCCTTCATGCCTGTCCTCTCTCAGAAGCTCGCCGCTGAATAAAACATGCACCCTGCACGTTGCTGCTGCTGCTCTTTGCTACTTTGCAAATCACAGCCACCTTGCCTCCGTCATGCCTCGCGCATCCCCTCGTTCTCCTCACTCTCCTCCCCTTTATCTCAGCAGATGAATTTCACTCCATTTCCTCTCTGTGCTCTCTCCTCCCGCTCCTCCTTCTTTTCAGTCCCCCAAACCCACCCCCCACCTCTTTGCTCTCCCTTCCTCCTCCATCTAATAGCGCTGGTTCTCCCAGGTGATCGGCTTTGAACCGAGTGCTTCCCCCCTCTCGTACAAGAGCCGTGAGTGGTTGACTGTACTGAGCGTGTTCCCAAAGCTCTCTGGGCAACAACCCCCCCTTCCCTCCAGTCTGTACAGTAGTGGCAGAAGAAGAAGAAGAAGAAGAAGAAGAAGAAGAAGAAGAAGAAGTGTGCAAGACTACACTATTGTCTTTGCTGCTACTCGCCACACATAGAGAGAGAGGGGATGTGCTTTCACAGGAAGTGAGGAGAGAGGGAGATAAGAAAGATAAGAAAGGTGGAATAGAAAGAGGAAAAGATAGGTGAGTTCCCCTCCAAAAAAGCATCTTGTGTCACACCTCGGATGATGACAGCCACAGGGCGAGGCATGCCGGTGACAGTAGCCCTCCAGATGGTAGTTTGGGTGAAGCCAGCCCTGTTATAGCAGCACATGGAGCTCTGTCTCTTTTGGGAATACACCAATGGACGATTCCAGAAATATTCGCAGCCTGAGCCCAGAGCAAGGTAAGATAAAAGCAAGCAGTCCAGAATTCACACTTTACTTTGCATGCAGCTTTTGAGAAGTAGGCCAGCTCAGGATGAGGAGCTCTTCACGCTCGTCAGAGGTGAAAGAGGAGTGACGGCGGAGCACTCGCCTCCCAACTCCTCTTCTCTCAGATTCTAGGTTTGACTTCAGATCCATTTTTTTTTTTCAGTGATCTCTTGTTTTTGTCAGACCTGCGCTGCTGTCTTCTTATCTTTGTCACACATATGAATATTCACGGCTCTGTTGGGTGCCAGCGGATGAATCTTTCAAAAAGAGGCTCCTGCTGAAAATCGCAGGTGGCTCATGTGTTGACTGAAGCGTGGAGTTCTGGGCTTTGAAATTAAATATCCTTTTGTTTCCCCCTTTGTGGGGCTCAAGCTGTTAATTATCAATCACTTTCAAATACCCTGTTTTAAAGGTGATCACCTGGAAGGCAGCGTGCTAACAAGCTCCCGCCAAAATACCAAAGTCCTATTTTTATCTTTGTCAGTTTCAGCAACAGAGATCAGAGTGAGGGATGAGCGTGGAGATGGCGAGGAGGCAGAACAAGAAGGAAAAGCGGGTAAAATGAAGTCATCTATCTTTGACAACTCCCCATCAGGGCTTACCAACTCCTCCACCCCCTCTCGTGCTCCCTCCCATTCTTGCCAGCATTCCCCCAAGCCCCAGTAACCATAGAGCGAGTCATTAGTGCTGGATCGCCTCAGCTCACAGGAGCAGAGCAGCCGGGGAGGCAGTGCAGAGCGAGCGCTATTATCTGACGCTCACAAAGCCATACAATAGAGCTTTAATGCCCACACTGCCTCCTGCACCGGAGTGTGCGGGCTCATAGCCGTGTCAGCCTGTCCCCCAGCTTACGTTTACACATTTACTACTCCTCAGAGGTACAGCGCTGCAGGCTTTTGCCAAACTGGCTCCGACCACCGCTAATGTGACAGATGTGGTGTATTTTGATTGATCACACATTGCAGAATTGATTAATCCTAAACAATTTTTCTTTTGCAAACCATAAGCATTAACCCTGATGAGTTATTATGGTTATTTTTGACTTTTTAACCCTGGGATAAGTGGGAAAATTGGCTTGGTTTCTTTCAAAAACAGGAAAAGAAGGCAATAAGCAACACAACACCAAATGACCCAAACAATTAAAAAGAAATTAATAAAAAGTTACAAGACAATTACCTGAAATTAGCAACCAAACAGGCCTGGAAAAAATGGTGAAATAAAAATTATAAATATATTTATTTTTCTATAACTTAATTTCAAATATGTAATTATAATCATTATAAAGCTATTTGTCTTATTTGTCTAATTTAATGATTCTCTCTCTCCCTCTCTCTCTTAGCTAATTTTTGAGGTTATATTCTTGTCACCTTGCACTAATTTTTTGCAAACATTTTTTCTTTTTGCCTTTCTCGTGGCATCTGCTTTTGCTGCATGGCACTCTAAAATAAACAACAACAAAAAAAAAAAAATTGTTGCATATGTGCCGATCACCTAATTCAGAGAGAGACAAAAAATCTTTTGCCAGACACAAATTGTCAGCCTCTGGTTTGTTTGGCTGCACTGTAAACACACTCAGGTTCTTCTGTTGCCTTTCTGAAGGAGCTGTGTTTTCTGCTCACAGTGGTCGATAGATTTAGAAGAGAAACCCAAAACAAACAGGGACCTGTATTATGATAAATCAAGTATTGTTACCAGCAGTGTCAACTGATGTCACCAAACAAACAGGACTGAAACTGTGGGTGCGTTCTGAATTATATACTTTTTCTTTTTACTTTCAGAAGGCACTGCAGCTTTCTTTACAGTGTATGTGCTGCTGCATGCAGTTTGTACACAAGCGGGACATACTGGTTCTTCATAACACTGCACTGAAACGTATATGTGACCCTGTTGGTCACATATACATTACCATGGAGATAAAACAAAATGCCATTCACCAGAAATGGAGGTTAACCCCACAAACCCTGCTTTTTTTACTTTGCAATGTTTAATTTTTATGACTGCATTCACTGTAACATTTCGTTAAATTAGCTTACATACACATTTTCTATCCGTTTTTTTTTTTTTTTTGTGTATTTTGTATTTGATTAATTTGGTCACTCAAACAATTTATATCACTATTACCTTTCAACTGCTCATCAGTCACTTCAATGTGTTGTCATCTGATACTGTAGCTTACAGGCATGTTAACTGTTGAGATGTGCTGCTCAATATTTTGAGAATAAGCAAAAAGAATAAACATTCATTCAATTGCTGTAACCGCTTGTCCTCGGAAGGGTCACAGAAAAACATAAACAAATAAAAATAATTTAGTATCTCCTGAAATACCTTCATTTTAAAATATATAATCACAGTTTCACAAGTTTGACATGTCTCAAAATGATGACTTACATGTGTTGCATCACCCAATTATCTGAACATTTTTATAATAGGACACAGACTTGCAGGTCTTGTGTCGATGGAGCAGGTCAGAATGTGGAACTAATTGGTCATATATGTGGGTGGCGGGGCAGGTGTTTCATGCAGTGGTGCTGGGGCGGTATTGGGAGTTGAAATCAGACCTGTGCAGGACTCTGCAGCAGCACAGTGTGTGTTATTGAGTCAGTGTAAACTATAGTCAGTACATTTCCATGCATAGTTAAGTGGAGCTACAGTTATGGCTCAATTAGGACATTTTATTGGACTACTGTCCTTGTCCCAGTGCACAAGCACCAGGAGAGAATCTATTTATTGACGGAAGTATGTCCAACTCCTTCACGGTAGGTGGATTTGCCCTCTTTCAGCTTGTTGTTATTGGACCTTCTTTCGTTTGACCTGTTAAATCAAATAATAAACAAGTTCTCAAGCAGCAAACAGTTGGCTAATGGCTAATGTTGACAACATGGATAATTTTTTGGTGCTGTTCACTGTACTTGTTTTGTTTTGTTTTCTTCTCTTCTTCTTTTGTTTTTTCCCCATTTCAGGGTCAAAGGCAACTATGGAGCATGTGCAAGAAGAGCTAGGCCAGTTCAGGTCTGCTTGAGGCATATACATGAAAACCCCCAAACACATTCTCTTAGTGTGCTAGTCCTACATAGAGAAATTCAACTGAGTATGACAGCAGTCAGACAAACATGTTTACATGTATTTTACAAGTCCAGTTGTCGTAGGATCAACACAAAAATTCGACTTTTTTAAAAGTGTGTGTAGCCCGATCACACTCTGAACTCTCCGAACTTCTCAAATAAGTCCGCTGTCAGTGCTTTTTGGCGTATGAGCATGAGGCCAAAGCCACCTTCCGCATACAAACAGGATGTGACTGGATGGCGTCAGATGAGAGCACGTTTTTACACAACCTGTGGCGTTGTTATTATACAGCGGGGCAGCACTGGGCAGGTCCACATGGTACACGCACGGGTGGTGCCACTTGAGAAAGTGGTTGGATCTAAACAGACAATGAAAAAATTAATGAACACACTTCATGTTGGTGGATATATTTATTATCTGTGTTTACTGACAATAGCATAAATATGAAGTGTTACCAGACTCACACTTTAATCCACAGTAGATACAGTAGAATACAGTATTGGTGTTAATGTGTTGTTAGTGGAGTAAAGGAGCCAGTATCATTACAGTAATGACCAGTTAGAGTGATGCCAAACTACCCCCCCCCTGCCTGACTTTATGAGGAAACCCTCCACAGTCCACTGACCAGCCGGCCGGCAGGAATATTGATCAGCTGTAAAGCCATCTGTGGAAATTCCCTCTCCACCTTCCCCTCATACTCCCAGTAAAACCTTTCCCCCATTACATTACATTTATGGTAAAAGCCAGCAGCTATGTTGCAATCTGTAAATGCTGTTGCAGATCATAAAGATGATATTAGGTATTGCTGATGGACCACAGGGGATGTTTGATGAGCAGGCCTTCGTGCTGTCATATGCTGTTCCTGGCATGAATGTCATTTTCTTTAAAAGGCTCAGGTTGCAGGTTGAGGCTCTTTTGACAGGAATGATAATGACTCTTTTGGATAAATTTGAAGAATTTTGCCAAAAGGCCCAGGGCCAGAAGCTGAATCACCTGCCACTGTCAAGGAAATCTGTTTGATATTAAAACTTCAGCAGAGAAAGCAAGTCAACTAGTTACCAGAGGGACCCGGCTGCATAATATTCTGAGTCATGTTTCAATATTCTGAGTTAGTCATAGATGGATGCTGGTTTCTCAGGGGAAGTACCCAGCCTCGGTCGATATTTAACTTTGATTATTGTTATGCTAATAATACAATAAAAACATCCTTCTCTGTGGAATAAAAATTAAAATCACTGTCAGACTAAAGAGACAAGAACTGACATCACAAGGTTATTATCAGAATCAGAATACGGTTTTATTGTACATTTACATATACAAGCAATATGACTTGGTGTTTTGGTGCAAAACAATTCACATAAAGGACAGAATAAAAATAGTGAATTTAAATAGGATAGAACATAAGATAAAAAATATAGAAGCAATTTAAATATATAAAATTACAAAATAGAATGTAAAGAACACAAAATATATGTACAAAAGGTGCAAAGGAGGGATTGTACAGTTTTTCTGAAGTAGAGTTACAGTGCAGATATCTTAAGTCTAAATAACTAAGTTGACCTAAAGTGTGCAGTGTACAGAAATCCAGTCCAGTGTGCGTTAATGTAACACACGAAAACTGATTTAGCCTAACATTAATTCAGAGTTGGCAATGAAACAGGTTCATCTCATGTGCACAGTAAATTTCAGGGCAACCATGTCACGATGTTTGACTAGATACAATCTTAGATTTTGGATATTATAATATTGCATATGTTGTTGTTTCCTGGTTTTAAAGGCTGCATCACAGTAAAGTGATGTCATTTCCTTAATTTAACCCTTTGAACCTGGAGCGACAGTGCTTTCTTGTGCTCCTTTCAGACACACTTCAAAAGTTTTTAAACCTTTGAACTGAAAAACATGGGAACTTTTGAAATAATATTAATATCATCCCTCCACTTTTTCACAAGTGCACCAGGAGCTGAGTTTGCATGGGTCTGTATAGTGTGAAGATTTTATGGCAGGTAAATTAGCCGCAGCGTGCCCAACTGATAAGTTGTGAATTCATTCTTGTCATTGTGTCATTTATCATTTTGAGCACAAAGACCACAGACAGACAGGTGATATACTGTATATCTGACTGTGAGCGGATACGTTTTTCCCACATTAGTTATTAAACAAAAGCCAGAGACTGTGATGTATTAACTTGCTGTGAGCTGTAAAGTCACCACTTCTTGCAAAGAGTGACAATCCAGAGCACTCACTCTGCAGCAAAATACAGGGACCAAAATGTCCCCAGATGTATGATGCATAGAACAAAATGACGGCTCGATGCATTGTCAGCCTGAGTTTCTTCATCTGATAATTCGAGCCTCTGACTTTCAAGGAATAGCTGTGGGGTATAGGCTGATACAGTTATGGGTCTCAGCAGGTCTCTTTTACTTGGTCTTCTTGCAGAGAGTTTGGCGGGGAAAAGTTTTGAATCTAGCAGCATCTGTAAATATGAATTAGTTTAAAAGTTAATTTATAAGTTAGTGCAATTTAGATTTGAGTTAGCAAAGGTTAGAATTCAAGTTGTCAAAAGGTGAAATTATAAATTAGTGCAACTTGGATTGAGTTTATGGAAATCAGAATTTAAAGTTATCACAATGTGAAATTATAAGTCAGTGCAACTTAGAAACTTGAAAGCAAAACTGAAAAGGTTAAGTTTAATTACCTAACTTAAATTTTTAAGTTCTCCTGGTTTTCTTTTTATGCAATGTAGCTGATTGAAGTAGTTGGAGTGGGATATTGCGTTGCTTATCTACAAAGAAGATGTTTAGATGTATAGATGCACAGTTCAAGGATGGAGTGTAACCATCATTGCCATGACTGAAAATGTTGATGTAATTAAAAGAAAAAGCATTAAAGAATTCCAGAGATATCAGAGTTGGGTGAGAGTAACTTTGGCGCCATATCAAGTAAAGAGAGTAAAAATGGAGCCAATCATCTCAATGATTTCTTGTTTGTATGTTGAGAATGAAAGCCAGTTGTGTGGAGCTTTTTCTCATCCCTCCTCCCCCCTCTCTCAGGCTTTTAGTAAGGGTCACTAACATTAAGAGGCCCTTTCTGACATGAGGTCAAAATTATTGAAAGGAACACTTTGTGCATCTGTGTGAATGCATCCTCATGAAATATGAACTGGGTGAGGATAAATGCTTTTAGACTCTAACTGAAGTTTTGCTTACAGCTGTGTTCAGAGCATTTTGAAGTGGCAGAATTAATGAGCTGGCAATAAAACTGGAGAAAATTCAGTCAAATTTTCAATTCTGATTTGTTTTGTTTTGCCTTTATTTTGCATTTATGCTCAATATTACACTCATTGTCTATGGGGAATTGTTAACCTGGACTATTTCTAATATCTTGATCAGTTTTTAATAATTATAATGGACTGGTATTTTTAGGCATTTGCACATATATTACTAAAGATAATGAAATGTTGCACAGTATCATCCACATAGCTTCCATTCAGAATTACTGAAAATGACATTCAAAATTGCATATTGCTTGAACTGCAATGTGACCTGTCTGTGTGTGTATGTTTGCATGCCTGTGTTTACTCCATATTGCCGTAATGAAAATGTCACATTAGTTTTTGGGTCAGGAAGCCAGCGCGCCAGCAGGCAGCTCCCAACGAGAAGCAATGCAGCGTTTTATTGACAAGCTTGTCTCTCAGTGTTACATCTTTTCCCCTCACTGTTACATTTGCAAAGGCAGAGATGCTAACACAAAACACACGCACACACACATGCATGTCCAACACACACACTTCATTTACACTAACATGACGTTTTCAGAACCAGAACTGATATTCAAGGATTGACAACGTTATATTCAAAAGAATTTGGACTGATTTTATGACCCAAAGTCTAAATGTCTTTAATTGTAGTTCCATACTCTGCTGCAATATTCATTATACCCCACATTATGAACATGTCCAACAAAAGATCTTTTGACAGGCCAATCATTCTGATAATTCATCTGTTCTTAGAGCCTCATCAGCATTGGAGTTAAACACGTGAAGCTCAGCCTCAGGGTGCTGAAGTAAAAGGTCAGTGGGTCAGTAAAGGGTATTCCCTGTTTATTTCAAATTGCATCTTATTTTTGTGAAAATGCATGAAAAATTACTCATTACAGCAATTAAAAAAAAACACAGGTAAATCTTATAATCCCAAAGACGAAAACAGCTTTATAATAATGATTACAGACTTTCACTTTGCAGATAATTATTTTAAACATCCATTTTTTCTTACATTGCATTGAGCTTAGCCAAAGAACAGGCTGCCAAAGTAGATAAAATCTTAATTTAAAGAACTTTTTTTCCTAAAAATGTATCGCCTGCTTCTGAGGGCTTTACGCAACTTCTGACTCCATATTTTAAAGAATGGTCAAGAGAATCAAATCATTAGGAACCAGACCTCCACACATGAATAACTTTGATTTCAAATAAACCTGACTGTGTCATCAAATGCCCTTTTGACAGCACTTGGCATAAGATCACAATGCCAAAAAACATTTTTTGCATCTGCATATTAGACTGCTGTGCGGCCTCAGCTGAGAAAATGGCAGGACATAACTTGATACGCACATGGGCGGCATCACTTAAGAATGTGGCAGGGCGGAACCTGTTGTGTCCGCATGACAGTGTTAAAATGCTGCCTGTAACAACACAAGTGTGAGGGCGCGTATAGGGGACTTGGATGGGCCTAACTAACCCCAGACTTTCATGCGGGAGTCCAGTGTTTGCTTCCTGTCTGAATGTGATGGGTTTTTTTCTGTGCTTTACCATGTGCCTCCTTCCCCTAACCCTTACCATCTGTAGCAGCATGTGCGTTGGTTCACGTTTTGGCATTGGTTGCCATGTGCTTTTGTTGCCTAAATATAACTACATACAGTCTAATCCCACCATGTGCTTGTGTTGACATCACAGTAGCTGCATTGTAACATAAACAGCCGACACAGAGGATTACCTAGTGTGTAATATGTAGAGCCCGCATGTGACGTCTTGGGATGAGAACATGTTGGCAACTCAGTGCAGTGTGTGAGAAGGTAAAAGGAAGTAAGGAAAGCAAACAAATAAGTAAAACCAAGAAGGAACGAGGTCAAAGCAAACTCTTTATATAACGTGAAATTTTTTTAGCCATTGAGCTCTTTAACAAAATCATTTTTTAATGGTTAATGTTATTGTTAACTTGCGCAGGCTGAAAATAATTTATTCTTTCTACATGGGGTTGTTTTGTCATCTTGCTAACTGGTATCTAGCATCTTCAGTCTGTTCTGTTGTTCTCCTAGTTTCCCTTTTTTTGCTGGTATGGAGAGTTATTTCCTCTCATAAAGGTGCAGAAGGTATGTGCTGATTGTCTGTTGGCTGTAGCATTTTCAGTGGATTTTCGTGCAACTTTTTGGCCAAGAAACAAATGACTTTAGGCAATGCAACTATCGATTACAGTTCTTTGGTTCAGTTTGGTGAATGAACAGCACTGAAAGTTTGATGGACCACTTATACCAAAAAGAATAAAAGGAAGGCAGCCCTTGATGGATGGTCTAGTCATTCGTAGTTACGTCCTTTCTTTTCTTCCTCACTGTTACATTTGGAAAGAGTGAGGTTGAAATGACATGTACCCAAACATTCACTGAACAATGTGTGTTCTTTATCACTTCAGCTTCCAGAGACACTGGCCACAGTTACTTGTCACCTCCTACTTGCTCTGTCCTGCTAATCCGTCATCAGCTGAAGTCAAGTGGGTTTGCACCCAAAACTTTACACTCATAACTTCACTTGGACTAATACAGCCATTCATTTGAAAACAACCCAGAGGTGCACAGGAGTACACAGTGCATCTAAATCTATCTCCATCATCATCATCTAAATCACTGATCCATTACAAGAAAAGGAGCCGAATTGTATTAAATATCACATTTAAGGTTACAGTCGGGGATTTCTGCAGGTGGAATGAGAAAGAAAATTAATCCAGGAGGCAGCAGCTGGGTCTCACTTCGCTGAGCAGGCAGGGCTGAGTTGTTTCCTGGGTGAAATCGCTCCGTAAGCCTCCACACACACTTTTGTTTCATTAGCAGCTATGTGAGAAGAATGCACGGGCAGAATATGAGACGTCTGTGGCCCAGGGCGCGGCCCATCTGAAAGGGGCAATAACAAAGCAACAAAGCTATTATTAAAAGTTGCCCTTTCAGAGGGGACTTGTCGCAGGTCGGGATGAGCACCGGGGAAGCTTTCAGAGGCCTTGCTACTTTTCTGTCTTCCATCACAGAGGTTAAGCCAGAAAAGTGTCCTCTTCAGATAGCAACGAAGAAACAGCTCAGGATAAGAAGTAGCTGCTGTTAAGGTGTGGAAACAGTGTCAATATTGGATGGAGTACAAGATGGCAAACAGCCCTCTTTCAGGTACCACTTAAGTGCTTATTTGAGTGTTTGTGAACAGGAGTCTTTGGAGGCTGAAAAGAGGATCTGGGAACTCCCCTTTTCACTCTTCACTGAGCCACTTCCATCACTTCTTGTGTTTAACGAATGCTCTTCAAGAGACGGTCTGAGCCATTACAGCCATCAAGTGGTTTGTAGTTTTTGTGACCATGCAGGGTTTTCGACAATAGTTTATGGTGTATATGGTGTCCTTGGGGGAAAAAAAAAAAGCAAAAGCAATCCCGATGCCAAAAGCCACCTTTTGCAGCTGTTGTATGATGCACCGCTGGATGGTGGATGGCACCTGCCATGGCAGCATAATACACAGACAGGCAGCACCAGTTAAGAATGACGCCAGACAGAACTTGTGTTCGCATGATGTGCTACTGGACAATGTCAGGTTGAAACACTGCTGTAAACAACATAATATAAGACACACAAAGGTCCCTACAGGGCGAGTGGTAGGGGCAGTGGATGGAGCCAACAAGCTGCAGACATTCATGAGAAACTTTGGTGTTTGCTTCCCATCTAAATGTAATCGGTATTTTTCTACACATAACCTTCCGTGCCTTTGTTGCATAATCCTATGCATGAGTTTTTGCTGATGTCTCAGTGTCGATTGCCATGGCTTTTAATGCCTAAATATAACCACTTACTTCTGTAGCATAAACTCACCATGTGTTTTTGTTGACATCCTGGCGTTGGTAGCGGCAGCCCGGGACGTCAGCAGAAGACGCAGAGGGATACCTAACAGCATAACATGTTGATGTGGAACTCCGCTGCAAAGTGGCAACATGAGATGACTTTGGATCAGAACATGTTGGAACATCCAGCATCATTACAGTATATGAATGACAGAAAATGAGGAAAAGATCCTCTTAAGAGCTATTTTGAAATGCTGTCACAATTTCTATAATATTTTGTTTAGTTTGGTTATTTAAGGGTGCGATGTCTGTAGAATTAACTGCTGAATGCTTTAGCAGTCTGTCTCGTAATACACGGCCACCAAACAGCATAACAACTCAAAACAAGCCGAATCAAATACTTCTGTTGAGATTAAATGTCTTTATCAGATGAGAAATTTCCTCAAGAATCCCAGAGGAGTTATTTCTAATTAAAGTTTGAACATCGCACTCTTGTACAATTTCCACTTAACCCTGTAGCTTAGCTCAGTTGTGCAACTGTTCCACTGCAGGGAGCCTGTAAGTGCTGACCAGCCACCCAGCAGGCACAGAAACCAAATGATTAGAGAGTTCATTTTGAAAAGGCAGCGGATGGGCAATGTGTTCTGGACCGGAACTGTTCATCTGGAACACGGTGCTTCAACGTTTGCGCCCTCTGGCCGTACACATTATTGCAATATTGCAAGTTAATTATTTCCTGTGTTAAACTGTTTCACGCTGGAGGTTAATCAATGTAAAAACAGCTACCAATACATATTTCACTTGCTCTGACAGACATCGTGCAGTGTCAGAGACTCGGAGAGCTGCTGCTGAACAGATGTGCGTCTGATCATGTGATGAGTCTTGATATGCGTGCAGGGGTGTTGTAACCGTTGGCTATTGGTTGTTATGCTAATAGATTTAATGAATATTGCAGTGATGATGTGGGGAAGAAACAATGAGAGCACCTCCAGCTGATAAGGATGCTTCATAAACGCTGCCCACGCTCTCTTAATCTGGAGCAGTGCTTCAACATGAGGGGAATTAGAGCATCTTCATGGTGCATAAACATGTACCATATGTGGGAAACTCAGTGATGTATTCCGACTGTAGACATGGATCTAATTTTAACATTGCAGGGGGGCACGTATTAAGCAGAGGGTCAAGAGGTTCTCCCCCTGTGAAATTTTAACAACTAATTTTAACAACTATTTTTTATGATAGACATGTCTTTATTTAAATAGAAACACAAAGTTCAGGTGGAAGGTGACAATTCAAACTCTAAAAAATATGATGTAATATTCTGCCATAAGATCTCAGATATTGCTTTAAATTATTTACACTCCTGTAGATAAACTCTTCATATTTAATGTCATCTCTGTGGAGTCAGCATGTGTAATATCCATAACTACTCTTCAGTCCTCTTTTTTGTCTTTTGTTTGGGGATAAAAAATAATAACATCTATGATAAATTAATGGATTTGTATTAATTCATAAACTTTAATAGAGCAACTATGTGTTTTCTTTGTTTCCGCAAGATTTCTGCTCATGTTTAAAACTACATATTTAAAATATGTCCCAAAAATTAAGTTGGAAATATTTTGAGAAAGAAATTGTGATATTATGAGAATCTGTGGAAGTCATAATATTTCAAGAAAAACTCCACCTGCCCCATAGTCTGCTGTGCATACTTTATTCAGACCCTGCTGGGACTCTGGATGAGCACAGCTCACAGTCACTTCCTCAAGCTTTTCATTGCATGCGCAGGCTGGGTGACACAGTGACACAAGGCTACAGATCAGAGGAAAGAAGCCACACTGCCGGAAAGAAGCCACACTGCCGTCCAAATGTTTAACAAGTCAAAATAACTATAGCCCGTAGAGAGTGGGGACATGCACATATGACTCGAAGTAGGCTTGGGTGGTATGTAATATTTAATTCCTTTATACCTTCCTGAAATTACTCACCAAACCAAGTGACAGTTAGACCCCAGGAAGAGTAGCTACTGTTTAAAACAGAATCTAATGGGGATCTTCAAAAACAAACAAACAAACAAACAAACAAACAAACAAACAAACAAACAAACAAACAAACTCTTGTATTGACTGGTGGGGCATGCTGTGCAATGCATACAATGAGTTTTATGAAAGAGGAGCACCTTGATTTTTGACGGTATTGAAAAGCATACCTTTGGGATTTCTAAATACCCTGGCATACTGTAATACTGTGATGCCACCAACGTATTTTATTATGACTGTATTCCCAAAATAAAGTCCTAATCCTGTTGTTGACAGGCAAAAATTGAACCTTTAGGCTGATCTATTCCCTCAATGGGTTAGGGTTATTGGCTGTATTTAGACACCTAGCCATGTTTACTCAAGTCCTCCCCCAGGACCCATCCTGCAGCAGTTTACCAGCAGTTCTTCAAAATAAAAGTCCTACTCTCGTGTTTTCATTTAGGGTGGTATTGAGGGAAAAGGCTCCAACCCCAAAATTGAGGCCCATGTTTGAGAGTGAAATTACTTAAAATGTGTATTTGCGTGTGAAGAGCAAGAAGAGCGAGCATGGTAGAGCATGCACACACTTGTGTGTGTGTGTGTGTGTGTGTGTGTGTGTGTGTGTGTGTGTGTGTGTGTGCACGTAGGACATCAGTGTGAGAAAAGAGGTGATCTGTCATTGTCTTTTAATAGATGCAGCAGCGACAGCAACAAAGTAGTGCCATATAGTGGGTGTGTTGTTTTTGATTTCTTCAGAAGAAAACAATTCCCAGCCTCCACATTCAAACATTATGAGTTCTCTATGAAAGCTAATGTCAAAACATTTATTTTGCCATTAGAGGGGACTGCCTCTGATGCTTTAGGCAGCAGAAAACAATGCTTGCTAGTAAAGAATTGCAAACTGATTGATGCATTGGCGAACTGAAATTGTCCAGGCACGTCATTAGCCCTATAAGTATATGAAAGCTATCAGAGCACAGAGACACTTCTCACAGATGACAGACTGTTCTTGGAGCCTCACACATCATAGTGGCCTGACACACTCAGCTCTCTTCTCTCCAACAGCCTCTTGCTTCACTTCTATACATTTATTGTACTGCCTATTTGGAGGAACTGTGGATTTATACCGAGCTGTATTTTACAAAAAGGGACACAACATTTGAGTGGTTTCCAGTGAACCAATCAGTAATGAATGTGGAACTAAGTACTGAGCCATTAGTTAATGACAAACTCCTTATCAAATTTAATGAAGTAGTTAATAATGAGTAAATCATGAGTTAATGATTAGTTAAACGAGAAACAAGTGAGGAACAAATCAGGAGGAACTTGACTTATGATGAATCATTAATAAGTACATATTTTGCATATGATAACTACATTAATAAGTAAATTAATGAGTAATATTGAGTTACCAGAAAACAGACTGGGAGATGACATTAATGAACAAATAAGTAATGATTAATTTGTCATTGTCTGTGAATCAATCATACAGACCCCTTTCATCATTCCTAATGAAGTGAAATAGCTCCTGAGCGGCACAAAACTAGTAACGTCATTAATTACTTATTACTTAAAAACACAAGTTACTGTTTTTACATCTTCTTAAGTAAAGTAACACATTATAATGAATAGTCACTAAGTAGTCTCCCAATTCTTCATTAAGTCTAATGTAACTGTTTGATAATGTCCATTCAACTTACCAGCTCATGGACATAATTAGTATTCAGGCTAGAAGTGATCAGATAATGATGAATACAACTATATTGCATTTTAAGGATCAGAAACAGAAACTGTGCAAAGAACATGTAGCTGCGTGAGTGATCTGAGTCAGCCGTGGATGTGAGAATCACATGTGCTCTGCTGAGGGTGGGTGAGTCCTGTCAGTCAGAGGAGCTTACAGATGTGCCTGTTCAAAATAACTCAAAAACCCCTTTGTGTATTAAAATAAAAATATTACAAGAACTGTGTGGGGAATCTGAACCTAAGATAGCAGTAATTTGGTGGGCTAGGGTTAGGTAACAAAATTTATAGCAGTTAGCAAGTTAGTTAAGTTAATTAGCAATCTGTCTCAAATCCGACTAGTTTTCTTTTACCAGTTCAGCAGTGTGGCCATATTGTCCTACCAGGTCTCTAGATATCAAAGGACCTCTGTAGACCCACATTGTTGGGTTTTTATGTTTGGATGTCTTTATACCCCAAAATGACCTGAAGATCTTTAAATGAGATCTCTGCATCATCACATGACATCAAGGGCTATAGAAATATTGTGTTAAGTTTTTATTTAGGCAACCTCTCAGTGTGCCATTTTCTTTTTAAAATAATGTCTTCAGACTGTATGGATTGCATTTACAATGTGAAACTAACCACCCATCAATAAGGTCGGGCCCCTCCAATTGCATTTTGCAATTGAATTTACACCTGGCATGAACATGCCATTACCCTCATCAAGATAGGATTTACATAAAGCATATTAATGCCAGATGCAAATGGTGTCCTAAAGATGTTGGATAGAGTTGTTAGACATCTTTAGATGTCTACTCTGGATATCTGAAGAGGACACCATTAGGCTTGTAGATGACTGCAGACCTCAAGAATCATATGGTCTTTGGATAATGTCTTTGGTCCTCAAGAGACAACTTTGGGCGTAAAATGTCTGTCTTGTCCAATGGGTTGTCTGAGGTATTTGGTCCTGTTTGTGATCTTTTAAGGTCTCTGAATGACATCAACAACTTGAGTCTTTTAGCCTTTTAGAGCACTGTAGACCACGAGATTACAGTCATATATTTTTACCTTAGCAGACCTAAGGCATCAAGGTGACAGACTATTTGACAACATTTGTATGTGGGGCCCCTGTGGGCAGTTAATGGGCCCTATATGTGACTGTCCCATGCTAATAGGCCACAATGGTGAGTTAATCCAAGTGGGCCCCCATGTGGGTTTTGCTAGGGCTAAATGGATACCAAGTGGGCCCAAAATAGGCATCTTATCCATATCCATGTCTTATATTTATGATAATGCACCCTCTGTAGACATTTTAACAGTATCATACCAGCTGAGCAGCAATAAAATCTATTTTTCTGTTGAATCTTTCCAATGTGCTCCAGCTGCCAAAGGTTACAGGAAATTGATTATGAGTGAGTGTGTTTCTGCTGTGCTCTGTTTGTAGACATAGGAGTTCTTGTCAGCTGCTGAGCATGTTTTGGCTTCCTGTTACTCTCTGACAGTATTACTATTCTTCAGTGCTTGGATATGTGTCACTGTGTGACAATGATAAATGTTGCTTCGACAGACTAAGGGAGCTTCTGGCCTTGGGAAAATGTTTCGCTCTTGTTACAGAAAAAATAAGAGTAAACTAATACACCTACATTATAGACAATAATGAATCCAGACTGAGCCAGCCATTTGGCCTCCTCCTCTGGCTGTGATTATGTGACACCAATCCACAGCTCTTAGTCACTCAGGTGCTAATGGACCCAGTATTAGTTCCAGCACTTTAGCTCATCTCACAGCACTGGGAGAGGGAGGCATGCCGAGCCACTGCACTAAGGGACTGTCTTTGTCGACTTGCAGTGATAGAATCATAAACAAGGTGTCACAGAAACCTCTTGTGCTGCTTGTAGACACCTTTCACAAGAAGGTAAACCTTTAAACTCTGAGCAAATTGATGTGATTTATTAAAAAAAAAAAACCATAGGAATAAAGGCAATGAGCAAATTGGTAAGAAATGTTCCACAAATTTAAAAGTGCTCTGTTTGTAGACATAGGAGTTCTTGTCAGCTGCTGAGCATGTTTTGGCTTCCTGTTACTCTCTGACAGTGGTACTATTCTTCAGTGCTTGGATATGTGTCACTGTGTGACAATGATAAATGTTGCTTCGACAGACTAAGGGAGCTTCTGGCCTTGGGAAAATGTTTCGCTCTTGTTACAGAAAAAATAAGAGTAAACTAATACACCTACATTATAGACAATAATGAATCCAGACTGAGCCAGCCATTTGGCCTCCTCCTCTGGCTGTGATTATGTGACACCAATCCACAGCTCTTAGTCACTCAGGTGCTAATGGACCCAGTATTAGTTCCAGCACTTCAGCTCATCTCACAGCGCTGGGAGAGGGAGGCATGTTGAGCCACTGCACTGAGGGACTGTCTTTGTCGACTTGCAGTGATAGAATCATAAACAAGGTGTCACAGAAACCTTTTGTGCTGCTTGTAGACACCTTTCACAAGAAGGTAAACCTTTAAACTCTGAGCAAATTGATGTGATTTATTTAAAAAAAAAACAAAAACATAGGAATAAAGGCAATGAGCAAATTGGTAAGAAATGTTCCACAAATTTAAAAAAAAATAGTAGATTTAGAAAATTAATTTTCATAAAATGTCAAGGGCAAGAAGAATAAGGCTAGGGGAAACTATATTTATAATTACCATCATTAAATATTTTAAATAATGTTACGTTACGTTAAGTTATTATGATTTTTTAAGAAATTTTTCAAAGGTCATTTTTTATGATGGTGATTTTTTTTTTTTTTTTGTTTTGTTTTGTTTTTGTTTTAATTAGCTCAAACAGGCCTAGCAAAAGCCACAAGTAGCAGCAGTAGCTGGCAAGTTTGTCCACTTTCCTGGTCTTATTCATCTAAGATCCAATCAATATGTATGCAGAATCAAGATAATAAGAGTATATATCATTAAAAGTATCCAGAGTTATGTATTAAAATAAAGATGACATGTAAATACCAGGTGCAAATAAGGCCCAGGTCTACCTTGGTCAACATATGTCTAGAGACCTAAAGCTATCATCTAAAAATGAGACAAACTGAAGATTTCTCAAAGATATGTGAATACCTGAATATATGCTGAAGATGCGGTGGATGTTTAACCCTTTGAAACTGAGCAAATTGTCTTGATTTCTTTCAAAACAAGGGAAGAATGAAATGAGCAATGAAAGAAGAAATGACCCCAAAATTAGCAAGAACTTGGTAAGAAATACAAGAAAATAACTTAAAAATTAGTATTAAGAACAAAGCAAACAAAGAATCATCAAGAAAAAAATCATTTGATGATGAATAAAAGACAACAAAAAAGACAACATGAATAAAAAGACAACAACAAGGTGCTTAGAAATGTATAATAATTGTGTAAATAATTTTAAATATATATTTATGATAATTACTAATGTAGTTTTTTTCCCCAGACATTTTCCCTGGCTTATGAAAAAGTATTTTTCTTAGATCTACTAATTTCTTGCAATTCATGGGACATTTCTCATCAATTTGCTCATTGCCTTTTTTAAATAAAATGTATTTATTTTTTATAAATTACATCAACTTGCTTGGGGTTCAGGGTATTAATACTTATGAAAGACATCTGAAAGAAGCAAAAGAGAAGTGATGTCACTCCAGGTTTCAAAAGGTCAAAGAGACATCCGTGGATCTAAAGATGATGTAATCAGGTATTAAAATGGTATCTGTTTTCTACATTTTCTATTTTTAGATGACCTCAGATAATCATAATATCATATCAGTTGCTTTCATGTAGTTAGACAGCTTAACCCTAAATGGCCCTCATATGACATTTTTCATCATCATGTTCTCATGCACTTTTCTGGCAGCGTACAATGAGGCCAACTCCTTGGGGTCACGGTGGAGCCACAGTGTGTTAAATTTTTCGCATATTAGTACACAAGCATTAAAAATCCCACCACTGTGCTGCAAATTGTAGTTGAGGCACCATTTGTGAGGCTAAAAATATGAATGGGACTGTTATGTTGTCTGTTTCTCTTTGGTGTGTCATTGTATTGAGACTGTCAACAGCAGATGTGAACTGCCTCTGGGCATTAGCCACAGTTTTGTTTGAAATAAAAAGCTGAATGAAGCCTAAAAAAATTTCTGACAATCAATGCTCTCCCTTTCTTTCTGAGAGCCACTTTATGATTTATTCAATGTGTATGGACTACAGATATAATTGGCCGCTGAAATGAGTACTGTTGACTTCTGTTAAAGTGTTTCATCTCTCAGAGTACAGTTAATTTGAATACAGTGACAGCCTCTGCAGGCGTGAGATGGGAAGAAAAGCTCTAAAAATATAGTGAGAGTAAGAACAGAGAGTGGATTGGAACAGATAAAGTTCAAAGGAAAAGCTGTTGAATTTCAGAGTTGTTTGTGCCGACATTTCTTTCCTCTCTTGTTCCTCGCCTCTTCGCTTCTTCCTTCCTCAGCTCTGTCCACAAGCCTCGCTTTCTGAGAAAGTGATCTCTGGCTTTACATAAACCCTTCCTGCAGGAATCTCGTAGATCTTTTAAATCCTCTCCTCTTTGATAACCCATGCTGTTATTAGGTTTATCACCTTCTGGCTGCTGCTTTTCTCTGTTTTATTCTTCCACGTTTTCACTTCACCTTTAAAGTGATCTATTATCAGAATTATTGTCAATTTGTTTAATTTTGATCGAATAATTGATTACACAACTCACCATTTCAGCACTAATTGGGAGCCTTGAGCTGTGTTTCTGTCAAAAGCTTTCAGTATAGTACTAGTTTTTCAGTAATACAAAATGAAGTCTGTATCATGTTTATTGTCCACAGAATGGGGCTGCATGATAATATTTTTCAGAACAAAAAAGAGTAGGCTGGAGTAACAGGCTCTCTGAATTGGACATTTATAAATAGCGAGATTGTGCATTGATTACTTTTAGGCAAGATCAGGGGTTTGGTGCTGCACAGGAACAACACTTACTTTTTTTCTCTAAGTAAAAATTTGAATGTATGCAGTTTGCATACTGTCAGATCTATTCATCTCAGTGTTATTTGATTTAACAGTCAGGTCTCACTCCCAGCTTATCAATTTTGTGCTTGTGGGTGTGAGTGGTCCATCTGTGTCAGACACAGATTCACAAAGGCACCCTGGCACACCAGGTGACAGCATTTGTTGACGCTCTGGGTTCCTAACGTAGCATAAAGAGAGAGAAAGTGAGGTGAATGGGTGGAGGGGGAGGTGGATGGGTCAAAACAAACTCTAAACTTTCACCCAGGAGCTTGTTGTTCATGTCCAGTGTGAAACCAAAAGTCAATCAAATTATTTAATAACAACATAGTGTGTTTTTACCAAGGTTCTAAGTTTATTTTGATAAAGACTGTATGCATTAACACTATATTTCATGTGCTATCAGAAATTTATTTTGAAAAGAGACCGAATTTGTAGTGAATGTAAATTGAAAAGTTGTCTCTGAATGTCCAAAATTAATGCAGGAGGGTACCTAGAATGACAAGCTGAGTAAGTGAAAATGTGTTGCATTTAATTACATAGATGGTACTCTTTTTTATTTTTTAAATTAGAATAACCTGACTCCGTTGGATAAAAACATTATATTTAATTGAAATAAGGAAACATGACAATAATTTCTTTGTCTGTAATATGATGAGTTCATTGCTCTCTAATCAATAGCAGGGTGATTTCCTGCCTCTTACATGAGGATGATGGCTAGCACTCACAGTTCTTGAGTCCAACCGACCAAGCTTTGTGGTGTGGGTCCTTGGTGCTTTCTATGGCTCATCAGCTTTAAGTGTAATATGAAGTTGATAACTATAGTGCTGTCAAGAGACAGGTATGACCAATGGTCAAAAAACTACATGGGACTAGCATAAAGTAGGCATGTCTGAAAAGGGAGACCAATGGGTACCCACAAAACCCATTTTCATTCAGACTTCTTGAGGTCAAAGGATTCCTGTGAATTGACCATGCCATTTTTTTCCATCGCCAGTATTTATCCAACTGTTTGAGTTTTAAACTGAGAGTAAAAGGTGCCAAACCAGATCGACGCCTTGTCACCTGTTTGTTTGAATTCAATGGATACCCAAGGCTTATAAATTGAGACACCTTTGATGGTTGATTATTGACGTTGACGTGTGCAAAACCATTAGATAACTCCAAATAAGGTAAATAATAAGCCTCTGGTGACCAGAGGGATGGCGATTGCTGTCAATAACCAGAAATCAACTTTTAAAAGAGGTAACAGGGATCTAATAAAATCGGCACATGAAGACCAAAAGTGTTGTATCAGACAGGAGACGCAGAACTACAGAAATAAGCTGAGGGTAAACTGCAGCAGAGTGATACCAGAGGTTGTGGACTGGTTTTCAGCAGTGATGATACTTCTTTGCCAGGTTCGATGAACACGATTTCTCTGCTGACCTTGAAGTAGTCCACTCCACTCTCTTCTGAAGATGCTCTGACATGGTCTCACCTCTCAGCTAAAGAAATGCCTCCAATGAGCTGTCCTTGAACAGTTAGCAGGGAGGTCACTGCGTTCCAAGATTCACTCCAGTTTGCACATAGGAAGGGTGTTGGAGTGGATAATACTTTACTCTATATGGGTCACAGAGTCCACAGCCACAAAGATCTTGTCCAACTTACACAAGTATCTTTGAAGATGTAGCTTTTTTCTAGCGTTTTGGCCTCTTGTTCACATGTGTTATAGGTAATTGAAGAATGATCTTTTGTAAAACTGTCTAAGGTGAAGATTTTCAGAAACTCAGTGTTTAGTGTTGACGTGTAGACAGGGAGTTTTTGGCTTGAAAGTGTACACTGTTATCTCCTATGTGAGGTGACACAAACAAGGCGACATTTAGTGCAATGGCAGACGTGACATAAAGAGTGCTGGCTCTTACTTCGCCAACAGAACTTTTGACATGTTTACACATCAATGTACAATTGCTCCTCCACTACATTGGGCAACAGAGGCCTCAGAATGTGCTATACAAGTCACTGCTCCAGGTAACACTGTTTGCCTTTCTTTTTTAGACTACTCTTTAGGGTTACTGTTATATCGCTGCCTGTTGGTTTGGCATGCTCTTGCTGCTTTTTACATGTTTAATTGGAAGTTGATGTTTTTTTTTTATAACAGTGTGCATGGACAGGAATTTTTGTTGAGAATGACAGACCAAAATTTTCTAAAATATACCTCTGTCTGTGTGGACTGAGTCTTACAGTGAACTGGTGCTTCTGCAAGAATCTTGTTTTTTATTTTGTGTAGGTTATGGACTACCTCAAATATACACCAAAGAGCATGCACTCTAAAATCTTATAAGTCAATATTACTTAAAATAATCATGGAAACCGATGGCCTTGAAAGATCAACGTAAATAGAACTATGTTTACATCATATCTAATTGTTAAGTTTACTCAAAATGTATTTATATTTACTCCGTTTTGTGAGGTTGCAACTTAAAAATGACAAGTGAAATTACCTTGTTCTTTCTAAGTGTTAGCAACTTTTGTATACCAAGATAGTCTGACTTAATGTCATAATCACAGAGAATTTGGCCAATTATAAAAGTTCTGTTTTGCTAACATGTTTAGGAATATACAAAAATGATTGACTAGTTTGCAACCAGCAGCATACAGATATACAACACAGTATACTTAGTTTACTGAAGTTGCCAAAATTTAGAAAGATTGGTTAAACTTGTCATTTTGAAGTTGCAACAATTTCACAAAGTTCAATAAATATAGGCTAACTCAATTTAAAGTAAACTTAACAATTAGATATAAAATAAACATAAATTAGGACTAACAGTCATATTAACTTGAATTTTTCAACACAGTCAGTTTTCTAGATTTTTTAAAAGTAAAAAATCAGCTTCTCCAATATCACAGTGTGAGGCTTTTCAGGTGGGGTATCCAATACCACTGTTATCAATACAGGCGTGCCTCAAGAAACCATTTTGTTCCCACTTTTATTCATCTTTTTGACATCAGACAGTATCTGATGGCCACCCGCAAAAAAAATAAAACAATTATGCACTCATTGGTTACATCTTTGAATAAATAACCACTTACCAACACATCGTAGATTTGTTAGATTGCCAGATGATGTGATGAATTTAAGTACAACCAAGGAGCTTATCATTTATTTACTGTAGAACAAAAAAGTCTGCGGTAACCCCTTTCTTGATTAAAGACAGGGCTATTGAGATGGTTTCCTCTAATAAGTACTTAAGTGTTCTTGTGGATAATCAGCTGGACAGGAATGAGAAGCCTGTTATTGCCACTTTATGTGGCCGCATGAATAGCTGTGGATGGCATCATTGAGAACAAAGCTGAACAGAACTGGTCTGGTGGACAGCAGGTGGAACCTGACGTATCTTAAAGATACGCACATAGACGCCATCACTTAAGAACCTGTGGCGTCTGCATGAAACGTGGTAGTACAGCATGAGGTTGAAACATTGCCAGTTACGATGTAATATAGGCAGTACAAAGGTCCTTATTGGGTGCGCATAAGGGGTGGTGGGTAAGTCCAACAAACCCCGGACTCTGTCTGAATGTGATTTTTTTCCTACACTTTACCCTGTGTCTTTGTCCACTAATCCTAACTATCTGTGCCTGTATGTACGTTTATTGACGTCCCAAGGTTGGCTGCCATGTGTTATTGTTGTCTTAAAAATAACCACGTGCAGCATAATTCCACCATGTGTTTGTGTTGACATCACAGTAGCAGCATCCTGGAACGGAAAGAGCAGCCGCAGAAGGATACCTAGAGTGCAATATATAGAAGCATAAGTCCACAACAAAGCAGCAAAATCTGACAATTTGGAATGAGAACATGTTGGAGGGAGAGCAGCAGTGCCATCTTTAAAAGGGCCAAGTCCAGGCCGGAGGCTGCTGTCTTTCTGATAGCAGGTCACCTCTGCATGTGTTTTATTAAGGATTTTAGCAAGTGTCTTATTTTATGCTGTTGTTTGTCAGGGTGCAGCTTAAGTTCAGAGGACAGGAGGAAAATCAACAAAGTGATAAGGAAATTAGGCTCCTTTATTGACTGGAGCGCTGACTAGTAAGAAGTGATCATGGAACAAAGACGGTGGAGGAAAGCCCGGGAGTGTTATGCAAAATTAGGATCATCTAATTATTCAATTTTTTTAGCGAGCTGAAGAGCTCTTCTAGCAACAGGCTTGTTGTGCCCAGGTGCTCTTCAAAGAGACTTAGGAAGTTCTTTGTAGCTGCTGCAGTGAAGTTTTTTAATGAACATTGCTGCTGACTGTTGCTGTAGATGATACGATAATGATGTTGATGGTGGCACTCAGTTTCCTCCCCGAAGTAATAATAAAGTACTTTATATAATAATAATAAAGGGGAAACCTTCTATGCATGTGAGCACACCCAGGTTATTGGGTGTTAGCAGGCACATTAGATGGTTTCAAGGGATTCTGCTGCAGCTAATCTACTGTATCGACTCCACACTAACAGACACTCACACTCCTGCTGCGCTGGTTGTTGTGCCCCTGCAGAGCTGAGCAGCAGGCCTCTGCTTCCTCTGTGCCACGGTGCCATCTGGCAGCTTCAGATGGTTTGGTAACTCCACACCAGGGTCCTGCTCTTTCATCCAGGGGGACTAAGTCAACTGAGCCAAGAGAGGCAAATGGCCCCACTGAACCCACTCAAACACATGACTTCCACAGTGCAGATGTAGCCATGGAGGAACAACCTCTCCCTTAAATGCATTCATTTAGTGTTTCTTCTTGATCACAAATAAAGGATGTTCCTGCTGGTTGTGGTATATCGCCATGCATGAATGCATATATTATAAAAAACAGACTGAAGATGTGGGCACATCTGCAAAATAGTCAAAAATGGTCATACATTTTTGCAAATATCATATATGGTAATATAAAAAAAGTGCATTTCCAATATTAACATATGCATGTTAAATATCTAAATAGGGTGTATATTTATATTTTATAAATATGAAAACTGGACAAATATGAACATATAGAATAGGATATATACTTTCATAAAAATAAAAAAAAAGATCATACATCTGTTTTCAAATATATTTGAATCCTTAGCAAACTGGCTTGTTTTCTTTCAAAAATATTATAAGAACACAATGAGCAACAAAAGCAGAAATTACCCCCAAATTAGCAAGAAATTACTTCTTTTTTAAATTGAAAGAAGAAACAAGAGAAATACCTGAACATTAATTTTTTTAAAACACAGAAAAGAAAAGAAAAGAAAAGAAAAAAGAAAAGAAAAGAAAAAAAGAAAAGAAAAGAAAAGAAAAACAAGAAAGAATGAAAAAGACTTAATAACACTTGGAAAAACTGCTTTAAAACCATAATACTGCAACTTAATTATAAATATAGTATAGAAATATTGTATATATAGTAATATAGTTAAAATTCCCTAGACTTTTTTTTTTTTTTCCCTAAACATTCTGTCCTAGCTTTTTAAATAATAATTTTTATATATATAGAAATAATTTCCAGTAATTTGTGAAAAAAAAATTTTACCAAGTGGCTCAATGCCTTTTGCCTATGTTTGTGAAAGCACTCACAAGAAATTGCTCAAGGTTCAAAGGGTTAAATGTTTGTGAAAGGCATCTGAAAGCAGCACAAGAAAAGGCCCAGGTTTCAAAGGGTGAAACTGAACTATGTGTGCCAATGAATAGCAAAAATAATTGTTTTTGTTACAGTACATCATTTATGTAGGCATGCGTGTATTTCTAACAAATGTTTTTTGAATGTACAATGTGATCTATACCCAAAAATTGAACACATGAAAATTAATTCAAAACTTCAATTTGTAATTCAAACTTGAAAATATGGATATACTGTACATTGCTCAATATAGGTATGAACATTTAATATTCATTATATATAGGTAAATATATAGATTTTCTGTATGGAAAGATAAAACTCTACTACAGCCATTTACAGTATAATACCAGCTTCTAGTTTCAGCTATTTTAGTCCTGAAAAAGACAGCAAAGTGAAAAAATAACAGAAAATGAGCCTGTTTGCTGTGTGCTGTTTGCGTGGCCATCTCTTTTCTTTGTCTTTGTCCTGCTATAAATGGACGATAAATGTGTTGTTTCTTCTCATTGGAATCTGGCAGAGAGGATAAGAAAGAAAGGAGGAGGCAGGACGGAGCTTCTCTCTATCTCTCTCTCCTTGTTGGAGTGTGGGCTGCAGGAGAAGTGTCCCCTCTTGTTTTTGTATAATGCATGTTGGCTGGAAGAAGTCCTAATCCACACTGAAGGAGTGTGGGTGGAGAGCATGTACACACACGCACGCACACACACACACACACGCACACACACACACATGAAAGAGGCCATGTAAGGATTCTTTGCAACTCTGAAAGTGTGTTAAGTGCTTTGATTATGAAGTGTAAGCTGAACCGATGAGACGGCTGATACACTGTAGACACGTGAGTGTAATAATTGGGACACGCTGGAGTGTGTGAACGTGTGTGTTTTATATTAACATGTCACACTCTTAGCTAGGAGGAAATGTGCAGAAAATCATGCATGAGGATAGTTCTGGCTAATGGAATGATACATCCAAATGTGGTGTCTTGAGTTTGAATATTTCATTTGGTTTAAAACAAGCAGGCAAATTAAACAAATGAAAATAAATCCCAGCAGGCATTGCATGCTCCCAGACAAATATTTGCCAAGTAAATTAAACTCAACAGGAGGAATGAACAGCATTCCCCTCATTAGGCGGGTTTCTGTTACAGATTTGCTCAAAACTTAGGCAATATTTTCGAAATGTGGATAAAAAACAATTGCGAGATGACTGTGTTTCCACTGAGTGATGTTCTGCCACTTCTCCTCTGGTGATAACATTCCAAGAAGCATAGTGATGGATGTTCAGAGCATTAGCAGCTTTCTTTTTATTGCAGTTGCCACACTAGCCGTCACTATTTCCAATTCAAGACCACGCAGGCATGTTATGGAGCCATAATGGAAAGACGAGCCCCTTACATGTGGGAGTGGCCAAGTATAAGGGATTTCTTCTAGTCCACGATCTCTCAGAGAGGAATTGTGGATTCAACTCTTTCTCAGAGTTATGTGATGCAGTAACACCTCTTGTAGCACCTGCTGCATCATGAGGGAGCCAGTTCCCACTGACAAGCACATAGCCATAGCATCATGTGACCTAGAAAAGCCAAAAAAGTGTTTCCATTGTAGTTTTTATAAATTATGGCTTTTTCCAGTTGCCTGAAATACCACCTCATGTGAGTGTAAAAACTTTGTGATGAATGGGAGTTTTTTCAAAATTAATGTGTTTCCATTCGACACATTTTATATTCGCAATTCCAATTTGAACAATTTGAGGGTTAATGGAAACCCGTCTTTTGGGTGTTTTGATTATGCTGGTGACTAACATGTGGCTCTAAAATCTTAAATTGGTGTTCAGTTGAGGTCTGGTGGCTGAAAGCATCAAAGCATATGATCCACATCATTATCATCCTCATCAAACCTCATCACTCAGTATGTTTCCATGCATAGCTGAGTGGAGCTGCAGTCATAGCTCAATTTGGTCATTTAATTAGACTATTGTCCTTGTTTCCAGTATACAATCAGCAGGAGAGAATCTATTTATTGACTGAAGTATGTCCACCATGGTAGGTGGCGATATGCTTTTCTTTCAGTTGGTTGCTACTGGACCTTCTTCCAGTTGACTGTTAAAATACTGCCAATGGTTAAAACAGCCTGTGTTGTTGTTTGTTGGTCTTGAATAATGGTTTGCAGCTCGACAGGCATCTCAAAAAATTACAATGCAAACATTTCCTCCTTCTGGTCTTGAGAGAGGGTTTTCAAAAGCTAATAGATTAGATTAACATGGACTCGGTTATGGCTCCCAGAGGATGAATCATTATGACTTCGATCTCCTCCTTATCTTTTCTCCCTCACTGTCTTCTGCTGTCATCACTTTCATACATGGAAGTAGAACGAGTGCTGCAGACTCTTGGAGCTGCTGTGGAGATTTATTTCATAGCTAGTGATATAAAATTAAAAGGATCACACCTGCAGACCTCACATGACACATTCGACATCTGACCGTTGTGTCAGATTGAGTTTGGATCACATTATATAATGGTGAATATTGCAAACTGTGCGTGCACTTTGAAAAAGAGTGTTGAAACCTTTCATGCAATAAGCAGAAATAATGCTAAGTGCACAAGGGCATTATCAACTCCACAGACTGAGCTGCTCTGGCCCTAATATGTCCTGCGCCCATGTGCAGGGGTTGATGTAATATCCTGTTCATGTTATTTATAGCTGCCAAGAGGGAGTATGCTCTCTCTGTCTCTATCATGCACACACACGCACACACACCTACATACATACATACACACACACACACACACACACGCACACACACACGCACAAACACACACAGAGTCTGTTTCTCTTTGCATCTTTCTCACTTTGCTCCGGGAACTTTTGAGACTGAGAATTTGTTTTTGTTTTAAGAGCTATATCTCTCATCTGACTATTGGTGCATCTTTCTCTGGGCAGGCTTTCACCTCAATTAGAATCTAATCTCAGTTTGAAGTGAGCTTCTTGCCCGGTTCCACCCTCATAATAATCCCCACAGCCATTTAACACAATATTTCACTAAAGTATTATAAATCACAGCGGGTCTCATTCATGAAATGTTAGTAAATCTGAGTGGTTTGCACATAAATCACCTCTTTACTGAAAACCTACACCAGATTAATAAACGGGAATGGGATTTGATCATAGGCATGTGTGCATTTTCATGAATGCCAGTTAATCCTAAATTTACAGCATGCTCCTGTTATTCAGTTATTTGCATACATCCTCGCCCATGAAGAACAGTACAAAGAGGTGGAAATGCAAACATTCTGCAAACAAAGAAAGAGAGAGAGAGATAAAACTTTTCTGACACTGAGATTACAGGGTTTTTTGGGAAGGGTGAGTCAGAGTTGAGAAAAAATATTTTATTTTTTTCTGTTGTTAGAGTTGTGATTGGAGAGAGAGAGAGAGCGTGCACACAAGAGAGGGATGGAAAACAAGAGAAAAAGAAAGGAGGCTGCAAGGCGACTTGGTCGGCAGTGTTTGCTTCTGCCTCCCCAGCAGCTGGAGAGATGTGCGTAACATGCAGAGGAGAGCAGTGATCTTCGTCTGTGGGCTGCATCTAGTATGCAACAATATGCATACTAGATGTACAGAGGGGTGCAGAGCGATTTGCTGAACCTGTGATATACAAGACGACAGACTAACAGCAGGAAGAGAAGAGGGAGAGGTGGTGTGAGGAAACACTACAATAGCAATTAATTGAAGAATTTCAGTAGTTTACCAGGATTAATAGCATTTTTAATAACAAAAAATAAAATAATTCCATTATTTTGCATTTCAAAACCATTTTGAAGTCCATATTGACAAGGTAAAGGAATTCTTACCAGATTGTCTTAATTAGGAAACAAATGACAGCAAAAAAACACATGGGACTAGCATGAATTGGCATGTCTGATCAGTGGAGACTCATGGGTACTCACAGAACCCATTTTTTATTCAGATATCTTGAGGTCAAAGGTCAAGGGACACCTGCAAAATTCCATTTTTCCATTGCCAAATTTAAGCCTAAATTTAGATTGTTATTTATCTCCCTTCCTGAGAAACTAGAATGGCATGGTTGGTACCACCGGCTTTCTTAGGTCTTCTAGTTTAGAGTCCAGCCCAGTACAGCTTCCCAAAAAGGAATGTCAGCTGACGCGTAATGCGGTAACAAAAAAAAAAAGTGTTATCTATGGACAATAATTACACTGCGATTAATAGGTTAACACTTGCAGCCCTATAATAGTCCTATATATAAAATATAACATAATAAAGGCCTATTTTGTCCTATTTAACCCTGTTAAACTCACTCATTAAATGCATATGGGTATATTGAATATAACACAGCACAATACAAATTAAAATTGTAATTCCTAATATTGACAAGCAATATTTTTGTACATTCCTTATTTACACAAGCATTGTGCGCAATCAGAGGCAGCTGTAGATTTTGTTATTACCTATGAAAAGATCGGAGCCATGAACATACTGATGAAGACTGAAATACATGTAAATTTCCTTTTGCAAACAGTTTACACGCAAATTTGTTCTCCTCATGTTTCATGAATGAGACCCATTATGTGGAGGTACTGTGAATACAAAATGTGGAGCCCAGGAAGAGATGCTGCTGCTGTTGTCACAGCAGCTAATGGGGATCTAAATCAACTCAAACTAAATATGTATTTCTGTGTGTGCTGTGTCACTTTGGAATCAAAGGCGGGCCTCTGTGACCTCTGCAAATCATCCTCCATTATTCATTTAATTATTTCTTCTATCTGTTGGTTCTAATTTGCAACTTTTAAGTCTACCAGGTGGTATTCCATTAGTTATTGAGACTGCAGGATGCCAAAATCAGACCAAATTCAAAGCAGGTCATTGCAGTGGTATGGAGTGAAGCATCAGTAATTGGATGTCTCATGTTCTCACACTGGAGTCCCTGAGGCTACTCTCTGAACATAGCAGTTCCATCACAGGAAACAAACTTATTATGTCATTTATTCCTTATTGTTCATTTGTCTTCCCAGTTTGGACCCCTGTTCAGGCAATACAGCTTGACTCTATTTATATATAATGCATTTGTGTTTATGCAAATGGCATAAATGGCAATATTATGTAATTTTGGCTAATCTTGGGATGTCCAGCTCCTACAATAAGTCTAAAATACACATTGGAAACTAAATGATTACATTCATACTGTTACGTGCAAAAAATGCTTCACTGAAACCCATTCAAAGTGACATTTTTGATCCCACAGCCATCAAAGCATAAAAACATGCATTGTATTATTTCTGGGTGTCATTCTGGGCTTTTACCTTGGAATTTGAAGTTTTTTACTATATTTTTTTTTCCACTACATGCACTGTCACAATCAATGTTGTTGCAAATCATTGGCATATCCCAGACTATGATCATAAAAAAACCAACAACTTTGCATGTATCTTTCTTTTCCTTTTTTTTTTTTTTACTTTAAAATTATAGTGGCATCATGACAAAAACCTGGCACTTAAGGGGCTACAATTCTGAAAATTAATGAATGTTTGATATTTTTGATAAAGACTGATGTAGGTTAAAAAATAAAATCAATGAAAGTAGTAAATCATTATAACGTATAATATTTTTTACAGCCTGATTTTGAAAAGCGCATTTGTGCGCACAGAAATATGTAGTGATAACACAGTGGCATCATGACAAAAAACTGGCATTTAAAGGGTTAAAAATCTGAAAATGAATGAATATTTATGATTAGGACTGATGTTGGTTAAAAAAAAAAATGGCTCAAAAAACAAATTCATATTTAATATTTTTAAAGCCTGACTTTTAAAAGCACTTTTTTGTGCAGAGCAGTATGAGTGTGAGTATTTGATACTGCACAAAAAAAATAATAATGTATAAAAAATCACTGCAATCGTTAACAATGGCGTTTTCTGTTGTTTCAAGCTGAAGATACGTTGATCTCCTGCCACCATTAGGAGGCTGATGTAGGAAAGGCTCCGGGTCGTATTGGAGGGCAGCACCAAATGTCATGGTCATCAATGGTCATATTGCTTGGAGGACTTTGTGCTTGAACTCCATCATATAGCTTGTGCACAATTATTGAGTTGGTCAAGTGATGACAGTCAGTGTCTGGATACTAATCAATAACCCAGCTGTCAATATATCTGTAGTTTTGTTTCTTTTTTAAAATGAATTTTGTGCAATTATTTAGTTATCAAATGTTACCTCAAACATTTGATAAATAATTGGATCCAGTGTCCATTCAGTGTACAACACAAAAATGTATTTAGAACCATAATGGGACACTAAAAGTCTGTAATAAAACCTCTGATACAATAAGTTACACCTCGAGAAGGCCATTATAGGGTTAACTCTTTGATGATCTATGATGGGGAGAATTTTTAATGATCTTTAAATGGTACCTCACAGGTTTATCACTGCAGTCTACACTGCCAGATTCATGATTGACAGTTCAAAACCAGATAAAGCAAAACCAGAGATATTGCCTTTTTTTTAAAAAAAAAAAAAAAAAAAATGCACACCTCTTCTTCCTTGTCAAAATCTGCTGCCTACATTTCCACAATTGACCGCTGACAGTTCAGTTTGAAGATTCTGTGATGCTTATAGCAGCTAATATAGCCTGGAGCCTGTAGCCTGCAGCAGAGAGGAGCAGCAGACTGCATAGCACTGCCAAAATCACTTCTGTCTGATTCCATTCTTCCAATATATTTTTCATTTTCAAACTTCACATCCACTGTTTTAAGTGACACTTGAGGGCATTTATCAGACTTTGCACAGCTCTTTCTGCAGACACTAAAGGCTTTTTTCACATGTGCTGCAGCCTATTGGTCCCAACACCTGGAGACACTCTTTGATGTGTAAAATTGATTCCCTTTACACTTTGTGAATTGTGACCACTAACACGTAGAAGAAATGCAAAAAAGCAAAAACAAGTTTTTCAAAACCAAATGAAGAATCTAACAAATATGATTCTTGGTTGAAAAAAAAGATTGAAACTTAACACTAGATCCCACAGATGTTGCAAAACCCATGCACATTGGCTTGATTTTTTTTCTTCAAAAATATGGGGAAAAAGTTACAAGTTATGAGCTAACACGAAAATTATTTGAAATTTTGCAGAAATAGACAGACAAACAAATAAATAAAATCAAAAGGGAAAGAAAATAAGCATAAAACATAGGAAAGGTAACAAAAACAAATATATTTATAAATATGTAGATAAAACTGAAAATAAAAATTAAATATATATATAAAATATTATTATTAATTTCCAATAATTTCTTTGTCCATTATCTAACTCATTTTCAGGTCATTTTCTTTTCACCCTCTCCAAATATCTTGTAGTTTGTGGCACATCTTTTACCTTTAGATATTTTTTAGGGCTTTTTTCCTTTATTTACAGGACAGCAATAGCATGAAAGGGGGAGAGAGAGGTGCAGCAAAGGGCTGAGGTTGGAATTGAACCTGTGGCCGCTGCGACATAGCCTTTTGTATATGCGGGGCCCCCTGCTCAGTAGCTTTTAAGCCATGTTTTCAAAAGAGATCAAACTCATTTCCTCAGGTTTCAAAGATCTAACTGCATGTGAAAGTTTTCTGAATGCAGCACAAGAAAAAGTGATGTCCAGGTTTAAGGGCAGACTCTTACACTACAGACAGATTTAGTGTTGTTGGAGCATTTCAGCACCACGGCCAGCTCACCTCCACAGTCAGCAAACAGCTTTGAGTCTCTGAGGAGATATTAAAGACAAAATGCCGAGATCCCAAAAACCCTTCAGGGAGCCCCCCCACCCTGCTTGTCAACAGTATTCACCCTGGAAGGACCCCAGTTTGTCCACTTTAATGGTCAAGTGCCTTTGCCCTCTCACTCAGTAAAATTAGTCACCTGGGCTTTGGCCTACTTTCCAGTGGCCCACTTAAACCTAATGAGCATACACTTCACTGTGCTGAGTGGGACTGTCACTGGATTTATTGTCTCGAGGTCACTGCTCAGGTCCACTTCTGTGTATGCTGGTCTTGTGCAGGTTTAAGTGTTGCTGTGTTCTTGTCACAAAAACAAAAGCTCTTAAATTAGAATTGTGTACATTTTCAAGCTGCTACTGTCCCACATCTAGTCATGGTGATGTTGGAATTTTGCATAGAGGAAGATTATAAAAAATGGACATCTCCTGTCTACAGGTTAGGGCATGTTTCAGTTTTTAAGTTGTTAGAGCTTTAACATGCAAATTCTGTTCATTTTGTACATTTCCTGGTTAGCAATTCACAAGTTGCAATGCCAAAAGGAAATAAGGTTTTTAAAGTTCTTATATGGTGTACTTAACCCTCTGAAACCTAAGCAAATGTGGGAAGAAAGCAATGATCAATTTGACAAGAAATGACTCAAAAATTTGCAAGACATTTTTATAAACAAACAAACAAACAAACAAACATGTAGTTTGTAAAAAACCAAAAACAAACAAGAAAATGATCTTAAGGATGTGCTAAAAATGAAAAGGAATAGAAATATATATTTTTCCTGTAACATATTTTTGAATATATAATTATAAAATAGTTTTCGGTATATTATTCTCTGCTATTTAAATAATAATAATAGTAATAATAATACTAATACTAATAATAGTAATGATAATAATAATAATAATAATAATAATAATAATAATAATAAATAATAATATAATAATAATAATAATAATAGTAATGATAATAATAATAATAATAATAATAATAATAATACCCCCAGATAATTTTTGGATCATTTTCTTATCACCTTTTTTTTTGCAGTTCACTGGACCTTTCTTTTGCTCATTGCCTTTCCCTCTATGCTTTCAAAAGAAATCAAAACTATGTTTTAGAGGTTGAAATGCTTGTGAAAGGTGTCTAAACAAGGCACAAGAAAACTGATGTTAATCCATGTGTGAAGGGGTTAAAATTGGGATTGAGGTCACCTGGGAATAAAAAACTGATGGGTATTTTATTCCAGATCCAGTCTTTTGACCAGCAACCTTTCTCCCTGTGTGTATGGTTAGATTTGTAGGAGTGGAGTTGGGACCTTGCATCAGTTTATCTAAAATTTTAACCACCCCAGGACATCAGCTTAACCCTTTGAGACCTGGGCAAATTGGCTTGACTTCTTTTCAATGAGTTTAGTTCCTCTTTAAGAAGAAACAACCAAGGAATTACTAAAAAAAATTAAGGAAAGCACCTAGACTAAAAAACCCAAAATCAATTAATTTAAAAAAAGAGAAAAACAAACAAGCAAAAAACAAATGGGAAAGTAACAAAATAGTCTAAAAAAAAAAAAAAAAAAACAGGGAAATTACATGGAAAAATTCTTTAAAATATAATAATTATGCAAAAATCATTTTAAATATATGACTTTGGTAGTTAGAAATCTTTTTCTTCCCAAAAAAGTTTCCCTAGCTTCTTTAAAATATATTTTTTTTCCAAATCAGCTATTTCATTTCAAGGCATTAACATGAGCTTCTGATTTGTTTAAAACATAAATAAATAGAACAACATATCCCATGAGGCATAGTTGCAGAGGTGCTGCCAAAGTCTTCCAGGAGATGTAGAACATGCAAACATAATCAAATACAATTGTTCCTCCAAAGTCCTTAAAACATATGCAATAAAATACAATGGCAGCATGTGGAGCAACAGTGGGATTTTATTCAGAGGAATTATTTCAACCATAGAGACTGTTTTTTTTTTTAACAGGAAGCAAAAGTCACAGCGGTACTTATGTCGTAACAGCTGACGTTAATAGTATTGTACAGTAGCACTCAACATGTGTATACTACTGCTTTGTCTTAGCTGTAACATTTCTCATTTTCCAATGTGCGCCTGAATGCATCACGGGTATGTGCACCTGGTGTGCACGTGCGTGAGTTATCGTGATAACCAGATGCAGCAAAATGTCCGCCCGTGAGTTGGCCTGTCTGCGACGTGTGGATATTTATGAACAGTAACATTTCGTATTGTTAACACTTCAGTTTTTGTGACAGTTATTAGCATTATTAGGCCAGGCTTTGGGTCGCAGTGTTTTAATGAAGGCCAGAGAGTTGAGTTGTTATGCCGCATCTGGCGAGTTTCCAGGACGCAGCTCTTCTCTGGTATCTCAATGACAAGACCTCGAAAATTCATATTTATGCCACCTGGTCCAAGGTGCGGAAACGGCACAACAGGCCCAATTTACTGTTCGACAACAGCGTTTCCAAATGTGTGCCCGGCAAACCTGTGAGAAAAGCCAGTCCCCAAGGCCACGGTGAGTTAGCTAACAGCTGTTAGCGCCTTCTCTCTGCTGCCTCTGCTCCTCACTGTGCGTCTTTACTGCAAACAACTAAACTTAGTTTTCATATTTGATATGTTCCGTTCTCTGCCACTGCTGTTCCAAACTCCATTAAGAATTCTGTCACTTATGCTTATTCCCACATGTATATAAGAGAATATGACTTATGCAACTAATTTTACCCAAAAATCGGCAGTGGCACACCATGCAGCATTTTGTGTCACCTTGCTTGTGCTGATTTCAGATGCCTTTCTCAAATATTAAAACCTTTGAACCCTGAACAAATTGGTGCAACTGCGTTCAAAAACCAGGGGAAAAAAGGCAATGAGCAACTTGGTAAAAAGCTAAAAAACCTGGGAAAAAGTAAAGCAAAGGTAAAACTATTAAAAACAATATATGGCTAATTATCATAATTACATATCTAGAAGTATGTTACAGAATTTCTATAATTTGAAGCACTTTTTCCAGGTCATTTTCTTTTTTCTCTCCACTTTTTTTTTTTTTTTTTTTAGTAATTTATTCTATTTTTTTCAAAAACATTTTTTTAAACTTTCTTTGTACCTTTTTATGTTTCGGTGTTTCATTGGTGCAGTTTTGTTCAAAAACAGAAATGCAGGCAATGAGGAACTTGATGAGAAAAGATCTAAAAATGGCTTCTCTTTCTTTCTTGTTTTGTTTTTGAAAGAAATCAAGCCACTTGGCTCAGGTTTCACATGGTAAATTTGAGAAATTTCCAAGGTCTTTGTAGAAGATTTTGAGTAGCATGTTAACAAGCTTTTAAATCTGATGACTGTGTAAGAGGTGTTCCAAATTAAAGCGAGCAGTCCAGTGATTTAATGACTGCCGTCAGTTAATGGGAACACAGCAGTGGTGACAAGCAAAGCAAATTGGTGTAATGAATACATGAGGGCTGAGTCTGGTGTGCTGACACAGAAGGGGCCCATGCTGCTCTGGATCACTACACATCATTTTAGGTCAGCCACTTAATTCTAGATTACACGGTGGGAAGGTGAAGCCAGATTTAACAGTCTGGATGGTGAGTACGGCCAAAATTGTAAGTTTCAGCTGCAGCAGTTGGAGATGATAGGAAGAAGTTCAAGTTAATGGCAACTTTTGGGATTATTAATTTGGCAGGATGAAGTTAAAAAAAGGGATTTTGCTAACTGATTTGGTGACCTCTTTGTTTTATAGCATGTGATTATTGTTGTATGTTCTTGATCACATAGGGAAGCCTTTGATATATGGAAGTCAGTGGCTGTCAATGTTAAAATGAAAACATACACAAAGGTTCCCACACTATAGCTCCATTGCAGAGGACCTTCACGCACTTTCAAAATTCATACAGTGTATTGCTTTGGTCTAATATGGTCCAAAAGTGTTAGTAAAGATGATCAACTTTTTCTCAAATCCTAAAACGAGGGTTGTTTACATTTTGTGAAAAAAAAAAAAACATGAATACTTGGTAATTTATCTAATTTGTGGACCTTGAACTATTGACTAAGAAGAAACCAGGATCCCATGACTGGAAAAATTGGGACCCACTGTTCTAGATGACACTGAGAGCAGCTAAGGGGATTGTTCTGAGTATAGACCGAATGTTTACATGTTAGCATAAAGTTTTTTTACAATAACTTTGGAGAAAACCGCTTTATCATGTACATATGATCAAATGATGCTGAGCAAACTCAGCCTTAATCAGTTGGTTTTAATGCATCTATAAAAAGGGAAACCAAAAAAAAATATCAGTGTATACTTCAACTGATACAGATTTTTTAGGTGGCTAAAATATGTTTTGCTGCGGCTGCATCCTCAGCAGTACATTGCTTAGCTTTCTTACTGGTGTTGTGTTGAAGACTGTTTCCTTGTCAAGGTGTGTAATCCCCACCGAAGCCTGACCAGACCCTCTAAGGGACTGTACTTTATGTATCCGTGGAAGGGGTGTGACTTTTTTTCCCCCATCCTGGCCCTCCCACAAAACTCTTAAGGTAAGTAATCTGTGTACACACAGAGATGCCATCTTGAAATACCAAAGCTCTGGTCATGTTATGGTCACATGATGATCCCAGTAAAACATTAAGTCCACAAAAAACAGAAGTCATTGTACACACAAATACATGTTAACAAATCATAAAGGTAGCATAAAAAAATAAAATCAGGTCAGCAGCTGTCATACCTTCAATATGGCTAGACATAGAAAAACCTCTATATTCACAATACAATGTCCCTGTAATACATAGGAACAGGAAGTGCCAATGACCAGCCCACCAACATAAATTTAGACTAAATAAATTCTAGTTAGAGGTATTCATTTATATTTTCATGACTGTCTGTTCCTGGTCCAGCACCTGCCCTCTCCTGCCTCGCAACTATGCTTTGTCTACAAGAGTGAAAACGAAAAAATTTAATCAAATTACATTTAAATTTCAATTTATGTGTAAATGATGTGACAAAATGAAAATCATAAGTTAGAATATTGACAAAGCAATTACTGTCAATATTAAAACAAAAGCTCCACTGAGAAATAATTTGATTTTTCATCTCCTATGTCTTTTTGTCTTCTAAGCAGAACACTTCTAAAGTTATAATAAAATAGAAAGGGAAATTGTCTTGTTATTTTCATTTTCAAACTGGCAGCCTCAGCATGATGTTAACATGAAAATGAAAAAAGACAAGTGGACCCATCTATTTGAATTATGTCCTGGTTTAAGTTGATGAAATAGAAATTTCTGGTGATTGTTTTAGTAACAGTCAATTTTACCAAAGACGAAAACTAAGGCGACTGCTGCATTATTATTGCCAATTGCCCCTCCTCTTCTTTATGTTAGGGATGCACTGAATATAATTTGAAAAGGGTAACATTTAAAGATGTTTAGTCATATCTGTGCAACAATGTTAGTGTTTTACCAGCCTTCCAAAGTGATTCAAGTCCAGTGTTCCTCTTCACCTAGCATGAGGCTGCTTCATGTGTTGGTCAGACTGCAGTCCCATTTCACAGAGATGATCCAGTGTCTTCAGAGCAGAAACTCCACTGATTGTGATCGTACATGTGTGCTGTCATCTGCTCTCTGCTGCTGCTGGCTTGCTTTAACTTTGAGCCTATCAGTGACTTCATCTCTCTGCATTTGAGAGAGAAGAGTCTCACAATAATGTGCTAAAGTAAGAGTACTGTTACCTCAATCAGTGACTCATATGTTTGTCAGATGCAATCATACAAGGTTCAACTCCGGTGAAATGCGATCCTGTGGGCTCCTTTAGCATTTTAATCCATTTTTGCCTCCTCTTACACTGTAGGCTGTTGCTTTACAATTATCCATGTTTCCAGACTGGCTGCAGTGTGTATTTATTACAGTCCCAAATTCTGAATAGGGGCTGTGTAAGTTCCTCTGTGGACTAAATGTTTTGATACTTTTGCATGTGTGTAGCACCTGGACATGCTTTGTAAGCAAAAAAAAGGAAAGGAAATCAAATTTTCCGTGATACGAGTCCTTAAATAGGCCCCACCCTATATAAGATGAACCTAACCTTGCACTATTTTGTGTTGAAGCTAAATATATTTTTGCACTATTTTGTGCTGTTAATGTTGTTTGTTTGGCAACTCAAGTTTTGTCTTGATTTGCACAGTACTGTGGTAAAAAGGTCATTGAGCTGACTGACTGCCTACCTCAAAGACAGATGTTGTGTTTTTTTGATATTTTCAATAAAGAATTTATTGAAAGTGAAGTTATTTGGTGAGTGGCTGTTTAGACAGTTGTTTTATATTGACCCAACCAGGATAGATAGGATGCAAATTCTCCTAACAGGTGATACATTTTGGAACATGAAAAACTTTGTTTCCTTTAATTTGTCATCCTTCAAAGGACTGCTGTTACACAAGACAATTTAGGTTGTGTGTGTGTTTGTACAAATATGTAATTTACCACAGCTGTAAGGTGCTTGAAAAGCTTGAAATGCACATTGAAAGTGCTTGAATTTGACATTGGAAAAGGTTTAAGAACCCTGATTATAAATGGATCATTGGTAACACGAAAGATACATCAACAGATTAATTATGATATGAAAAACAAACAAGCAAAACTACCTTTGCTTATACCAAACAATACCAAATGCACATTCTTCCTCTTCCTTTCTCCGAAAACAAAACATTTCCACACTGATGATCTGTTTCCGAGTAAAGACATTCTCATTGTCTTTCTCCTGGCTGCTTGCCATCATCTGCCTGATGCTGTGTGATGGTGACACAGAATTTCAAAATAGAGATGCATCTGAAAGAGGATTGGTATGGATTTATTTTTTTCACTTTGCATCGATGATACGGATTGTTTGCCCATTTAATCGATATATCATGGCAGATCACTGGATCGGTATGTCCTTAGTCTTTATAAGTGGCAAAAATACATTTTGCAGCAGCACCGTCCACAGCAGTACATCGTTTAGCTTTCATGCAGGCAGATTTGATTTATTGAAGAAGCCAGCAAAGCAACACAGTGCATAAAAAAGCTGAGACGTCAGATAGCTGTAATCTCTGCTTTTTTTTTGAATAACTTGTTTTTAATGATCCCTGTTTAGACAAATGAAATAAATTGTCTGGTTAAGTTCGAGGGCTGGATTTAGTTGAGTAATTTCCAGTGATTCATTCTTAATGAATGGTAATAATGTGATTTTGAATGAGGTTTTCTTATAGTGGACAGCTTCTTCTGCAAAGGGCTTTCTGTGCTCAGGGCTCATTGTCAGACTTTGTCAGCTCCGTAAGAGAAACTGCTCCATATTCAGCACCTGGCACCTGTTTGTCAGGCAGTGTGGGTCCAGGTCCTGAGGTCTGAAGCTGTTTGACACCGCTCAACGTGCTCAGACTGAGTCGCCCTATACTTCTACCTATTCCACTCCACAACTTTACATTTTTTGGAGCTAGTTTTGTTGTGGAGTTTTAGCAGCCAGAGACAATGTGGTGAAAGTATTAAAGGTTTATAAAAAGTAGCATAATGGTACTGACATTTTAGCACACAGTAAACCCGTGAGAATTGCTGTGTTTGTTCAAGCATGCATGTTAAAGGATTTCCATGCACACTGAAAGACAGAATGCTGTTTTTCAATCTATCCTGATAATGCAGAGCTGCAGTGAGGCAGCCAGAGATGTGGAGAGTGTGCAGAGTAATTGATAAAAGGATTGTTTCATGTGGAGCTCGGCTGGAGCTGTGTGACGTGTGCAGACAGGTGTGGGAATATCAGAGCTCAGTCTACCCAGAGCCCCCTGAGGAAGCAACCTTTTGACATCAAACAGACTCTTTAATTGGTCCTGGAATGTAAAAAAAAATTTATTAGGGCTCTATCCCGTCCCACTGTCCTCGCTCTCTGTCTTTCCCCGTGGATCATTGTATTTCACTCCACACATTAAGCAAAGCTCCTAGACCAGGATTATCGCTTCCTAGGGATTTAGGATTTCTGCCCGCCCAACACATGTTGCACAGTTCCCGTTTGTGTGTTGTGCTTCCATGTCTTTTGTGCTTTCCATCGATGGCAGCCGCACTGCATGTCTCGTAAGAAGCCAGCCGTTTCTCAGCAGTGCTGATGAATGCTAGCTGAGGGAAGAAATAATGAAATGATGGCACAGCATGAAGAGAGATTGTAGCTTTGAAAACACACTGCTGCATCCTTTTGTTCTTTGAGATGGAGGAATATTGAAGAGATGGCGGTGCAATAAGCACGTTTGCTGGAGTAATAACATCACAAGATTATTGACCAACTGTTGATGCCATTCGGAGACTGAGAGGAATTCTTCTGTTGGCTTTTTTGTGTGGATTTTGCTTTGAACCCAGGAGGGAAACTTCTAGCAAGTAATGCGACTGATTATTCTTTATGTGAGTTTTTAAGGAGGCAGAATACGGGAGGATATAGAATATTACCCATAAATAATATTATTTATTACTTATTGAGAAGCACAGGAGGTAGATGTCTATTTTGAAACACTAATTTACCCAAAGTGACATTTTTCTCAAATTAAGTTTTCGTGGAAACATCCCCTTGTTTTTTAGGCACAGACATATAATATCAGTTATTCTAAATGAACACGTCCAAGAAGAACAGCTTTTTTCCCATTGGCCCAGTGTCTTCAGCACTGATGTGTTCCACTGCCACGGCTGCCAACGGAGACAAGCCTGGACCCCCAGCTAAAAGGGCTTTCTCCTCTGAGGGGGACAAGGACAAACCGAAGGCTCTGGCTCAGTGTAAGAGCCAGCAGCAGGCCTCTCCGTCCCATGTGGTGGAGGAGTTCTTCTGGATAGGCACCAGCATTGTGGCTTTCTCTAAATGGAGGCTTGGCTACATGGGTAAGCTGTCAGATACACTGGGGAGAGTTACACTGGATGGATGTCAGAGAGATCAGCCTAAATTCCTTGCAATAACAATACACAAGTCCGAGATGTAATTCACGTCTTTGTGGTCAACTTTGTTGTCATTTTGTGTTTTGCAGCTGGTCAGCAGTGGAGACTTAGTTTAGCTGACTGGCAGTGTGTTTGGATAGAGATCATAATGTTTTGTTTACAGGGGCATTTAATCTTCATTTTATACAAGAAAAAAAACCTTCACTTTAATCTGACAGCTTTTGTTGTTGCAGTGGTCTCAAGCTGTGCCGATGCCTCAGATCATTTACAAAGTGAAATGTCTTGAGACCAGAGGGGTGGAGTGACCAGTTCTTCAGCCTTGATTTTAATGGTGGACCAACATGGGACCTAAGTATAAGACTGTAAAAATCTGTAATTACAAAGACTACACACTTAGCACAGATTTCATCATATTTTTCTGTCTTGCTGAAGCTACGGTGCCTGTGTGTTTAGTATTGGGATGCACAGTACTTACACATACATCAAGTTTTTTTGGGGAGTTTTTCCTTATCCGCTGTGAGGGTCCAGGGACAGAGGGACGTCATATGCTCTAAGGCAAATTGTGATTTGTGATAATGGGCTTTACAGACAAAACTAAATTGAAGTTACCTGGCCAGCTGATGTTGGTGACGTTTATTGTTTTTGAGCAGTTTCTCACAAAACTAAATGGTACTATGATAAACATACAACAAAATGCAACTTTCTTGACTTGCAATGCTATCTTTAAATTGGCAAACATTATATGTTTAATTCATGGCACAATTCAAACAGAATCCAAAAAATTATATGAATTTCGCACTTGAGTACTGTACATATTTATTCCGCGATTAGGTCCTATGGGGGACACCTTAAAAGGAGTGACTTTTCCTAGACTCTTTCTTGTGTAAATGGCTCTTTTAAAAGTCTGGAAATATCAGCAAAAATCCAAAAAAGGTTTTTTTTCAGTCACCCAAACTTTTGTCTTTCTTGTGCAAGAAGCAACAGTATCACTGAACCACCTGCTCGTTTTATTCAGATCTGTTGTGTACAACTTCAGCTGTCAGAATCCCTTGATTTCTTTATGGTGTCCATAAGCCTGAGCCTTAATACATGTGTTTGTTGAGACTGTACTACATGCTGTGTATTGCAGGTCACAAGGTAACTGACTAAACACTTAAAAACATATGTGAACCTTTTATTAACAAGGGAAATGCACCTCTGTCTGGAGATGATGTGCCCACTGGAGTAGTCAGAGCGACATTGTGTTGCTCACAGGCACCTCAGTGTTACCTGCTGAGGGCAGAAAGGGTGACATTAATGTTCCCATATTAAAGTGGCTCTGTGTTTAACCTTTACACTTCCACACTGTAAGTATTCATTAAGTTGCTGCTTTAACACCAGCATCATGGCCATCTGCACCATGGAAAAACCTGTGTGTATGTGTGTGTGTGTATAGCTGCAACATATGGCCTCCAGACAATCCCCCAGGCTTAACCTGGTTCCCTGACAGTAGCTGATTCCGCCTGCCTGACCCACATTGTGAATATGGCAGCAGGACAGCAGCAAGCCAGGTTACCCTGCAGCATCGCAGAGTTGACACCCACCCATCCTACCTGACCTCAGCCTCAGGTGTGTTATAGTGGGAAACTACTACCGTAGCCGTCACCTGTTGTCTGCCTCCTGCTTTAACCCCATTAACCAACCAGAGCAGCTGTGGCCTCCAGCAGGAGTGCTAAAGCCTGTTAGTGTTGATGTGGGTCGTCCCATTACACGGCAACCATGTTTTTGCAGGAAGTTGTCAGGAGATGGAGAAGCCTTAAACTGACTAGTGTTGATGGTAATTAGTGTTGTTGAAAAACAGAAAGGTTTCCCACAAAGTATATTTTGAAAGTGGTGTTTAAATGTCAAAGGCAGCATTTCCAAACTAACCCAGGGTGCAGATTACAAAACAGGTCACAATACTGATGTATAAACTATGTGTGTATTTAGTTAAGTGTAACAACCTTATAGTGAAACCGGCACATTTTGGCTTGTGGAACTCTCATCATCATCGTCTTCATCGTCTGACTTTTCCTCTTGTCCATGCAGCTTGGAAGTAGGTGAGGTTGTGCCAGAAATCCCTACTCTGCAGAGTACAAAAAATCTATTTGTTTAAGTTCAGGACAAACTATGGGAGCATGGGATATTATTTTCCGATAATCCAGCATCATCTAGTGTTTCACCATAATCTAAAACAGGCAAAAGTATAGACTTAACCAATAGAAATGACTAACTTATGTGTATTTATATTTGTACTGACAGACTTTTTCTAATTTACTTTAAGCTAGTGTTCATCTAATTTCAGACAGAAGTGTACCTACCTTAGCCAGGCGCGTTTGTTTAGTTGTTAAGGCTTAATGTGTGAAAGTAAAAATGTTGCAAAATGGGATGGCAGACAGACTTGATGTGAGAACTTGTAGGAAAAAAAAATAGATTTGTCTGTATACATTTTTATAAAACATTCATACCTGTGAGCTTGATTTCAAGTCAGGAAAGAGAACAATGCCTGAGAGTTAGTATTTTTATTTTTTTTAAAGTGAACATAGCGACATGAGGCACAGAAACTTTACTGTTTATCAGACCTCAAATGAGACAAGTGTTGGCTAGCTAGCACATCCCGTGGTCCTTCTGCCTCACACCCAGCTCCGAGGAGACTCCTTCACCAGGGGGGGGAGTGGATGGCAGCTCCAGAGATAGACTTTCAGTCAGCTCACTGCTGACTATGGTACCTGTTGATTTTTTTGTTGGCGGGACCCTGGTGAGCGTGGATTACATGGTTCCAGAACAAAAAAGCGCTTCGTCTTCTGATTTGTGATTGTTACATTTATCGCAAAGTGTGGCAAACACTATTTGCAAGTAAAAAGTGTGGCAAAAACTTTTTTCGATAAATGTACCAATCACAAGTCAAGGAGGTTGTACTAGCAGTGTTGTGTTTGTACTGGAAAATGCACTTAAGTTTAAAAAAGGGTAAATGTTTGATTACAAAATTGCAGCAGTCATTGATATTTATGAAAATATTAATCGTTGCATTTATGATTATTTTTTCTCTGACTTCACATTCAGGACATGACTGTGTTAATATATTCTTTACATATTATGTTACATTACATACATATTAACAATACATTCTACAAACTCCTGCGTTTTGCACCAAATTTACCTTCCTATTCTTGTGTGTTCTCATTAATCAAGCTTGCAGATATGGATCAGAGCTTCTTTTCAGCTGTGTGAATATCCTGTTAACTGCAGCGTTCCTCCACAATGGGTGTCTTCTCTTCATCCCCGAACACTTTAAATCTAATGTTGTAACCATGGCAACAAGCCCAGACCCCCACTAGTGAAGAGTGAACTGCCTTTCTGTGTCTTGTGCTCCAGTTTTGTCTTGCTCTCCATCTCTACAAGGTGTTTAACATGTCTGTGCTACTTTTGTGTCTTTGTTCTCTCAGAAACAGTGTGTAAGCAGCATTTGAGTGCTTTAGATTTTTTCTGTTATCAAACTCTACTTCAGTTTATCCCTCTGTCTCTCTCCCAGTCTACTACTGACTGTACTATTTTTACTGTTTACCTTCCTCATAGCTTTGTGTTCTGTTCAGTTTTTGTTTTATTGATTGGACTTTTGTTTCCATCCCTCACATGTCCCCAAAGGTCATTTACTTAAATGCACTTTAGAACTAGCGGCACCTCCACACTTTACAACTCTAAAACTCTTTAGATTGTTATACTTATCACATTACATGATGTCTGTCTTATGATTGGGTATTTTGAAGTTGTTGTTTTGCAAGTTACACAAGTAGTAAGTGACAGGGGGTCAAACAATTCAAGACATGTCATTGGGATTAATCCCTGACAAGTCTGTCTGGTCTCCAAACCACCTTAAACACACAAGAGAAGTGATATGCATATTTTAAGTAATGGAAGCAGCTACCATGTCGTCACCCATTGGTTTGTAGACTGCCTTGTTGAAACCTCGTTCAGCATTTCTGCAGTCACCAACTTGTTTTCTCTCAGATTGTGTCTTTGAAGATTTACACCCAGTGATTGTCACTTACAGGAGCAAGTGCAGCTTTGCCTCTGATCTGAGGCTTTTGTCAGAGATCTCCAAATACTCTCAGGGAGTGAAAGATCTGGGCTGAAATCCTGTAGTGTAAACTGGCTATTACAGAAAACTGAATTTGTGAATTTGTAATTATATAGGTGTTACTTATGTTTCCACCAGTGCGTAGAAATGTCATTAGTTGTTGTTTATTGCGCCAACTGTTTCTTCTTTGTTGTTTTTTACTTTTGATCCTGTGTATTTTCTGGTAGGAAGCAGGGTTTAACAGTCTGTTGTCACAGTGTGAAAAATAACCAACGCTGCTCTTACTGCGGTGTCTCCTTAGTTGATTCTTGGTCTAATCAGTGTTTTGAGAATGCCAGCCTCTGTTAGGTGTTGAACAGTTGGACTATTACAAAAGAAACGAGAACATTTGGCTTTCACCACGAAACACCTTCAGACCTTTTTTTTTTCCAAATGACGGAGACACTTGTGAATTTGAGCAGAACTGGATAAACTCACTCAGCAAATAAAAAAGATTAGTTCAGGAAACAGTGCAGCAGTTTCATTGGTGGAATTTTGTGAAGTGCAGCGGCAGGTGATATAAAAAAAAAAAAAAAAATCCAAATTGAATGTGAAATGGGGGTGATATACTGTACTTGTGTCACCTATGAATGTTTTGTGGTTGTAGTGGTCCTACAGCAGTAAGAGTAATGGCTGAAAGCTTGCTGACATTATCAAATGAACGGGTCCCTCCCTCTTTTTTTTTCCCACAAATGGGGAACATAATCCAGAGCTTGTTTTGTCATTCTTTGCCTGTTGAATGAGTTTGGTGTATGTCTCCCGGAGGCCAGTCTCAGTCCTCAGGTGTAGTCTGTGGATGTTTTGTCAGCCCAAACAGACTTTTTATTTGGTGTCTTGTTACATTAAGCATTGTGAGCTCTTCAGTGTTTTCCGTTGTAGTTTTTTTAATGGTTTACATGACTCAAACAGACTGCTGGATCTTTTCTGTTAACTTTATATTGTATGAAGTGTTTGTTTTCACAGCCTTTCTGATTATAGTTGCATCTGATTGACGCCCATACTGTCCTAATGTCTGAATAAACTGTTGATTGTTAGACGTATACATACATATAGACATGAAAGTCACTGATTTTAAATTTTACCTTTTTAATTGCTGTATAAATCTTTTTACAGCTGACTTCAAAAATATGCACACACATGTTAGTACAAGAAGAGGTGTTTTTCCCAAGCCATCTTAACAAGGTAGCAAATTAAAACATTATGGATGTTGCATATCTGGTTTTCAGAGTTAATATTCCAACGGCGGACTAAAGTTCCACAGCCTTCTGACAGGATCAAAACCGTTTCAGAGAAACTGTGTTTTAGTTTAACGAGTGACTGTGTTAACATGACTCAGCAAAATGTGTTGTAGTAGCTTGTTGCAGCACCATTGAAATGACGATCAACACATGTAGGTGTCATTGTAAAAACCCTAAATTGTACATAAATTCATTTCAAATTCATACTTCAAATCTGTGTTGTATATCTACACCAACCAGTTATAGTATTACAGATACAGATGTATTAAGAAATCCCAAAGGAATTTTTTCCATAGTGTCATAAATACAGGTGCTCCTCTATCTATTAAACTCACTTTATGTAGTGCACAGCACACACCACCAGAGCTCAGTCTCCAGTCACTACTGGTGGAACAGACAGCTGAGCTGCAAGACACAGTGACTCCTAGTGGTGAAAAGAGAAGTTACAGGATTGTAAACAGCCGGCAGCCGGCAGGCAGAGAGAGATTGGGCATTAACAGTATGTTTTTTTACATCTAACTTGGTGAATTAAGGATTTATTCAGACCAAACTGGAGCTGGTGATTGTTGAAACAGTGGAATTACTAACTAGATTACTAACAAGTGTAACCAAGATAGTTTAGGTAAGTTTTATTTTGTTTCTGTGGAGTTTGAATGAAGTGTGTTTTATGATGAGTTAACAAGGCAGTTAACCGTAGTTAGTCTTCTGTGACTGAGAGAAAAACTGAAAAGTAAGTAGTGCACTCACATCGGACAGTGCAACTTCAGGAAGGTATGAAATATTACGTATCACCCAAGCCTAGTGTACACGCTACGTTTCTCCTCCAATATGTGTATAGATCTGGTCTAAAATATTGAGCAACTTGCTTATGTGGTCTACAGACTCAATAATAGCACTCAGATCTGGAAGTCGTTTTAACCATTTGTCAAATTCACTGTCTTTGGTGGGTAATGCCTTTGCGTAGCTTGACAAGCTATTTCACTCAACCACACTTCTGTTGCCATTTTGTGTGTGCATCCTTACAAACATCATCATAAACAAACTGTAAAAGGGTCTCTAGACAGTACAGGAATGAGTGGAGTGTACCACATCCTGGAGCCTCAGCACCAACTGTAAACACAAAGTCCCAAACCACTGAACTGTTGGTTAACTGATTGCACTGGCCTTTATTATCCAGGATTAATCATCCTTCCATAGGCTATGACTGACCTTTCCAATGGGTCAGATGCATTTTCTTCCACCACTTACTGCTAAATGGGTGCTGGTCTAGGATTGTAGTTGTATATGAGCCATAATAATAACAAGTACTTTCCCTGAGTAATTATGTCATGGCTTGCATTGACATTGACGTTGGATTGGTTGATTGCTCTGCACTGTAAATGTGGGCCACAGTGTCTGACCATCAAAGTAAAATGTGGACATGGAGAGCCCACAGGCTGTACTTCCTCTGTGGATTAAACCCACAAACCATACTATGTGTTCTCCTAAGTAAAGTACAGTAGGAAGGTATTTCAAAGATTTAGTTGACTTCCCAAGGGGGTTCCCACACACAGCTTGCTACATCACAACCGCAAACACATTCTCCTTTTAGTCGAGTGGCAGGGGAGATTGAGCAGAATGTGGCCTCGTACCCCGCCTCCTCATTCGTGAGTGAATTGTGTTTTAGGCAAACAAAAAGTGTGTTCCACACACCTAAGTGGGTTTGGTTACGGTTTGATTAGCCTCTCGCTGCACTGGTGAAATAAAATGTGTGAATGCAACATAACTGAGAAATTTTGGGACTCGCTAATACCTTTCTGTTTGTTTTCTTAGTCTGGAGAGTCGGATATCCTGGCAGTTTCCTTTTAATGTCAGTGAAGTGAACACACAGAGTGTGTTGACAGTGGAGCTCTCTGGCTTCACTGTGAGCTCTGGTTGTTATGGCAGCTGATGTAAATGTTGGCCAGGAGACTGTGATGGCTGTTAGAGAGTCTGCAGCTCATCTTTGACAGGAGGAGGAGGATGAGATACTCGTGTTGGGAGATATGTTTTCAGCAGTGTGCTGTCCTGACCTGAGAGCCTGCAGAGTCTGGATCCTCTCTTTCCAACCAAACTTTGACAGCAGCTCATGTCTTGGATTACTGCCCACTCTCTGGCTGAAGGAGTCCTGATCCTTAACTCTGCAACTGGCATCGGGCGCCGCAATCAGCAAGCAACTACAGAAATAACTTATGCCTAAAAATCAATACAAAGCAGGTCTGCAGCCATGTTGCAGTTATGTTGCATCAAAGAGTCCAAGCTGTAAAATCAGTAAGGGTTAATTGGTTATGGATAATATGTCCTTTCGCCCACAGTACATTGAAAATTAATCTCAAATAGCGTTGGTTATTTGCTTGTTTAGGTGTTTTTTGCAATGGTTCATGTACAAATTTCACTTCATGATTTTTCAGTGCATTTTCACTTAACATTATAAATGATGGGGCATAGTATCATATCAGTGCTGGTTCCATGAAGTAGTGGGTATCACTTAAAATGTTTAAACACAAGCGGTTGTACAGGCCTAAAACTGACATCATTATGATTAATATATTGTTAACATATGAGGAACTATCTGATCAGAGACTTAGTGAGCAAGAGTTCAACTTTGACCAGACATTTGATGACATCTTTCTAGGGCTGCCCCTTAAAAGTCACAGATTGGAATCATCAGTTGGAGACCCCTCAGTTGACTGAGATTGCTTCAGTTTGTTGTTGTCAATTCGTTTTTTGCTAGTAATTGTGTTGTTCAGTGAACTTCTGAGGACGTTTTGGTCCCTAGATTTTGCTGCAGAGTGAGTGCTCTTGATATTCACAATACTCTTTGGTACATGCAGCTGCGGACATGATGTAGCACTACAGAGGAGGAGAGAATTTGCACTGTAAGGCTCTGACATAATGTTATCTTCACTCTTCTGCATAGAAATAGTGAATTTACAGCTCACAGAAACTTAATACAACACAATCTCTGGCTTTTGTTCGATATCTAGTGTTTGGGAAAAAAATGTTTTTGTATGTTTCTGATCCGTTGTTAGCGTAGTTAGCTTATGCATTGTATTACAGTACATAAGTGTGCTGCTTACACACTGAATGTCCTGCAGAGCCCCGCTCAAATGTTAAAACTTTATGCAAAAAAAAAAGCGAAATTATTGTAATAAAATATTTGTATATGACAGCCAAATCCAATTTGACTGAAATAATTCTGAGTTGAGTACAGCCCTACATCTCTCATGACTTTATAGATTTTAAATACTTGCTGCTGCTTGTTGACAGGCACCAAAAAGGTATTAAGTTTAATACCTATCCCAAGTTAACTGTTGTCAATTTCCTTTAATGGGAACTCTGCTGTAATTCTTATGGCTGTAACAGTGCTCAAAATTGATAGTTTGGTATGTCCTTGTTTTGGTCAGTCACAGTTTGCTACATTTCTGGCACACACAAAATAACTTAATTGATGCTTTGAAGGTAAGATTAAGAAATGCACACATGAAGGAACATTGTATAACACATGGATCCACATGTGTGCTTGTTTTTCTAGATACAGACCTTCCCAGTTTTAGTTGAATAATGTCAGCAGACAGTTTTAGTCCTATTCACCATCTTGTTCATTGTCTCTACATGTTACTGTGCAGCCATAATGTTTCCAAACACTAAGTCAGAGGCCAAGGGTTTTCAAACTACAAGGCATCTTTTTAGGGGGCTGCAGGGGCATTGCAGGGAAAGCAAAGACAGACACAAGAGAGATACTGTGTGAGGGGAAAGGGACATGTGCATGTAGGTGTTCTGAAACTGGAAGTCTGTTATTGTAATGTGATTGCTTACCAACACACTTAGTAGTCTGAGCTGCAGCAGTGGCTGTGACACACTGCCAATGTCTGTCAAGGTACTTTAAAAACATAAGCATGTCTAATGGCTGCAATAAGCGTCAAAAGTCATACAGCCTTTTCCTTGCATCAACACACCGGCTATGAGACTCATATTTTTAGATTCTGTGTTTTACTTTTAGAGGATATCGTTGTCGACAATGTGCATCACAAATAAATGCCCTTAAATCTGCTTAAAAGGGCAGGGGGCACAATTAAAGCGCAGTGAACCAAAGAAAATTGGGTCCAGGAGCAAACTGTGTCAACCATTTCATGGTGTGTGTGTGTGTGTGTGTGTGTGCGTGCGCGCGCATGTGTGCATGTGCACTCACGAATATATACCAGTGGACCTAGGTGTCGTTACACATTTTTTACATTTTCCCAACAGGGAACTGAAAAACCAACAGGGGACATTTCTTATGTCCCCACTTGATCATGCTCTAAATCACCTTAAAATCATGTATGAAGGCCTCTGGTGAAATTTTTTTAAATTTGCAGTGTTAAGTTTTAAGTTTTCTTTTTGAGGACTTAAAGATTTTTTCTATTGAGATAAGAATATTAAAACAAAGATGTTATTATTTAAAAAAAAAGGATGGTCATTGGATGATGCCTTTTTCTCAAGCCAATATTTGCATAAAATGAAGCAAATAATTTAAAAGTAGCTTTGCTGGTCCAAAGTTTTCCTCGTAAATCAGAGCCATTCAGAGATATTTAGAGGGCAACTTAGGAACTGAGTGGATTAGCTGTGGGCAGATGTATAATGAAAATCAGATTTTAACTGGTTTAGTATTCTGTAAAGTTGCAGTGATATGACAAAATTGCAAGGTCTCCCAGAATACACAGGAATCGGGTGAATTTGCGTTAATTGTTATAGTTGCAAAATTATGAAATCTAATGTATGTGTGCTCTCCATCTTTATTCATAGGAATCCATTTTATTTGTTGCTCCACATTACAGAAAAGAGGCCCACACTTGTGTTGTATAAAGTGACATGAGTCCACTGTTGGCTAGTATATAATGACACAAGTTCCCACCGAGATATATAGTACAGAGTGACATTCACATTTCAGCATGGTTAAATGACAAAGAAATAAGAAAAAGAAGAAGTAAGATGCATTATTTTTTAAAGAAAATAATCTTATAAAAATGTAATAATGAAATTATTTATTTTTTTGAGGAAATTAGAAATAGAGATGTCATTTCAGTTTTTTTTGGACATTGCTTTTTGAGTCGTGCACCTGAAAAAGTTTTTCAGGTGCTGTTTAGAGTGTGCTCCTTTTTACCTTGTGTTGAAAACACATTGACAACCTATCATGATATAAATGAGTAGACCAACAGAAAACTTTAAGTACTATTTCTTGATATTGATTGTCAGTGACTAACAATCTTTAATGGTATTTATAATATAGGAGTTTTTGTGAATGATCAGTCATCTCTCTGATACAGACACTAGAGAAAGAAGTCTCAAACTTGTAATGGCGTGAAGTATAAAGTCTGGAGCTGCTCCTCCTGCTGATTGAGAGCCTACTTTTGTGGACCAACAGAATGTTTGTTATCTCTTACACCCAAATGAACTGTATTAAATTAGTGTTCTCAGTTCTGTAATAGAAAATGTTCCCATACACTTATAACATTGCCCTGGCTGCTCTCAGTGTCATCTAGAAAATCTTTCACCATTCCATATCAGTGGAGCAACTCTACATTTAATATCACATGACATCACAAGCACTCCGGTATTTGGATATGGGAGAGAGCTGCCCATGTTCACTTATGTTTTTAGACTGTCTTAGATCAATATATATAAATATATAGCAATCAGTCTATTTAAACCCTTGTAAGATATTACCGACATAATACAAAATAATATTTATGTATTTTAGAAATGGGCATGATTTCCCATTAATACAGTATCAAGCCATAAAAAGCTTAAGCCATCCACAAAAGTTGAGACTTTGTATTCTGTTACACAAACATAATAACATTTTTCAGATGAGATTTTTTTCATAAGTATTATTAAATGTGTTTGTATGTGCTTTACATGGTGGAGTGTGAATATCACTCTGTGCTATCCAAGAGGGAACTTGTGTCATTATGTACCAGCCAACTGTGGACTCATGTCATTATATCCTACACAAGTGTGGACCTTCTTCTGTAATGTGCACCAACAAACAAGTTGCATTTCTTTAAGTACAGACTAAGAACACAAGTACATTGAGAACTTGATTGACATTCAGTACTTGTGTAAGCTCGTCTGATAAGTATTTTGGGAACAATTTTAAAGGTCAAGTAAAAGTCTGATATTACATAATTTTAATTTAAATCTCCTGAAAAGAAAAAATCTTACCACTGATCATTTTATGTAGGAAGTTTTTCCGTTTTTTTTTTTTTTTAGTTTTCTTTCCAAAGGAAATGGAGTTTGGACAAACTTTTTTTTCCTAATTAGGCCTAATCATAGATGTGTATCCTGTTGTGATGGTTTTGAGATGAGGTGTTGGTGGCTCATCACCATTTCAAAGCCTATCAAAAACACCAGTATACTATACGTTAAACTTTAAGTGCTAAAGAATTGTTTCAGTTTACAATACTGGAATGTAAAGGCCTGTAAATCTGAGTGTCATTGTGAACTTATCGTAGCATTCATTATGTGCCTTTCACTTTATGCACACTCTCTGTGCACTGTGACAATGCTGCATGCCAGTGTGTATAGTTTTACAGACTGTAGTCACCCTAAAACAACCCCCCCCAAAAAAAACAGTTGCCCAAGCGTCTTTGAATGGGGTCTAGATTAGATAATGCTGAAAAACACTTACAAACACAGCTTTTTCATCCATCACTGAAAAAATATTCATTGTGAATACAATGCGATGCATTCCAAAAACAAGATATTTGGTGTTCAAACCCATTAACTATCTGCAATGATAACATCAAAAGATTCAGAGAACCTTGAGAAATCTCTGCATGAAAGGAAGAAGGCTACAAACCAAATATGAATGGCCATGACCTTTGACCCATAAAGCTGCACTGCATTAAATACCAACATAACTGTGGGATATTACAAAATGAGCTTGGGGACACTGAAAACCACTGACAGTGAATACAGTTAATCACTGCATCTATAAATGCAAGCTAAGACCCCTCTATGCAAAGTGAAAGCCAGATATCAACAAAATCCAGAAACACCACCGACTTCTCTGGACCTGAGCTCCATGTCCATGTCATGTCACAGTTTGTTGTTTTCTTTCTTTTGCAAACGAACAGCTTCAAAGGTCTAGTCACAGACTTTTGTTAAATTATGTTATAGTGATTAATTAAAATTAAAAATAAATAATTATATTGCTGATTATTTTATGTATAATGTTACCCGTTTATAGATTTATTTTTCTGAATTTTTAGCAATACTAAAGTACTATTTTCCTTCCTTTTGGGTTGACTTTTTACATTGATAGATTGGTAGTTACAATTGCTGTGGCATGCACACGCACGCACACGCGCACACAACACACACACACACACACACACACACACACATATATATATATATATATATATATATATATATAAGAGAGACTCCAACAAAGTTATTAACAGTAAATGCTAAATAAGATAAAACTGAGAGAGAGAGAGAGAGAGAGAGAGAGAGCGAGAGAGAGAGAGAGAGATCCAGCCTCAAATGGGATCAAAAGGCATACTGTGACCAAGAGTGATTCTGTGGGCACCGTGGTGGCTGCAGTATCGATTATTTCAAAACGGATGGTTGTCCTTTTGTGTGTCTGCTGGACAGAGTAACTGGAGAGTCAAACGTTACGTCATTTCTGCTCCACCAGACAGTACTGTTAACAAGTTCAGCTGCTTTGCATTTCCAGTTTATTCCTTGCATTAGTTTACATGTAATCATGGAATGATCAATATCTACGAAGTATGGAAGCCCAGAGTGGCCATGTTTTCAATCTGCAACAGCAATACGTTATTATATTTTCTCTGTTGTACCTCAGTTTTTTAAGACTGTTATACTAACATTTAATTGAAATTGCATCATTAATCATTAATTTAACTGTGACCACCATAGAGTGCTGCAGAGATTACTTTTTTTAGTCCCAAGTATGTGCAGCCCTGGTTCCCTTGTCCAAAATCCAATGGGATTTTTTAATTTAATTTTGGATTACTGCAGAAAATAACCTCTGTAGTAAACAAGAATTTATGATACTTTCTCATTTTATTTAGCAATAATAATCTTCACAAATTAAGGATTTTTGAAGCGTAAATGCAATCTAGAGAAGTGAAAAGGTAACATCAGACTTTAAACAAACGACACCATGGTCACATGACTTTGTCACCACCACAACAAGGCTACAAAGCCGTGTATGGTGTGATCACGTCCTGTCATCTTCTTTTTTCCACTTGTAAGCGATAGCCTTTTTTAAAGATACTTAAAAGTTTCCAAATTTACAGAGTAGGATATTGACTGATTGTATTTTATGTCGAAGAACAAACCTCCAAAGTCTTTTATGCTTGTATTAACCACAGGCCTTATTTCAGGCAACTAAACAAGAACCCATTCAGAAAACCAGGTGACTTCAAGACAAGGGAACAGGAGTGCTAAAATGTTAACTCATTTTCCAGGTTCTAGGACTGATTCCTGCTCCACTCTATTACCAAAAAGATTCCATGGTCAAATCAATGAAACTTTCCATCTGTGAAAGTTGTACAGAGTGGGAGCTTCCTGCAGTCTGAAATTTCCACGCAGTGATCACATCCAGGAGGTGGGGCAGTGGGCAGTGAAAGGGAAACAGCTAACATGCCTTGTTGAGTGGACCATCTTTTTTATTATGTCATATTTACATGCACTGATTAGGCCTAAATTCTACAAATAAGAAAATTACCTAACACAATTGTGCAGATGACACCCAAATTTAATGTCCCCTTCATTTTGTCCACAAGTGCAACAAGCCAATGGTTGGACTTGAATTGAAAATAATAAAGACAGTTGTCTTTGGTGAAAAGAGACTCAGGGCTGGGTTTTGCTTGATCACAAATAGTTTGTAGGATGTGTTGAAGCAGAGAAGGCAAAGAGGCAATATCATGTAAATATGGGAATGGCTGTGCACAATTCAGACTGCCTGTCCCTGAAGGCAATTTGTACTGGGTTGTCAAAATAGTCAAAAAGTAGTCAAAAAGTAGTGGTGCAAATCTCCTTTGCCTTTTAACCTTTTACAGTGAGAGTGTACAAAATGTTTGTCTTTACTAAGATTTCAGAGATGCTCTGATTAGCCTGTTCTGGTCAAAAGGACAGCTTGAGCTCACATAGCAGCCTTGTTTTGGATGTACTGTCAGTCTACCGTTGCGCTGGCGTTGATGTTGCGCCCTTTGCTGATAGGGTCCTAAGCAGGAATTCGATAGCAGAGGTTAGGAGAACAGAAGTGAACTACATTAACAGTCCCCTGGGGGTAGGCTCCACAGCCGGGCCCAATCAATGGCACCATCCATCACTGCTAGTTTACTTACTTGCACAGCTTATCATCTCGATATTGCATTCAGGTCAAATGGATCAAAACGTGATCCAGCTGTAACTCAGTCATTCGAAGCTGTTATGGAGCCATGGTGCCATGGTTGGTGTTTTCTGTGACCTTTCTTTATTACAAATCAGTCTCATCAAACATAAATAAACAGGCATTTATACCTACACATTTAAGTCAGTCAAAATCTTTCAGGGAAGCAATTTCTGGCACAACTTTACCTGTTTTCTAGTCCAGCCCTAATTTAACTCAAAATAGGGCTGGGTTATATGGCCAAAAATATTATCATGATAAACACTACATCAATCAGTATCTAATATATAATTATCATGTTAAAAAGGTCCAATCAATCTTTCTTACAAGTTTAAAGGCTCAGTGAGGAATAAAGAGACCAAACAGTTAACTGTGGTTTAAACTATATTTTATCAACAGAACATGACAAAAACTGCAGAACAATTCACAAATCTGAAGTAGATTCAAAACAACAATGTCAAAAAATAAAGTAAATAGATAAATAAATCTTAATTCTGGTCTGCAGCAAGTCAAGCTCTTTGTACAGACAGCTTTTTACCTGACAATGTAAACGGAATAAATATACAATAAAAATCTCAACTGTGGTCTGTTTTAAACCCTCAGTATGTTATTTCTGCCATTTCCCAAATCGTCAACAAAAGTTTGACTTTGATGATGTCATCAAGTAGCATGGGATTATGTATTGCGACTGAAAATGTATGTGACATGACTCAAACAAAATATTTTTCACGGATAAGGAAATGTACGTTTTATTCATATTACCTTTAGTTATTACGTCACTTGATTCTAATGAAACAGCTGGTTAGTCAGTCATGGGAGCATTAGATGAGTTACCTACCCATTCAGCTGCTGTAGCTAACGTTATGCGGCAAATTAAAAACAATCACACTGAAAATATGTTTATGTAATGTTTTCATGTTACTGTATGCAGTAGCTTGGTGGCTGGTCTTGTTTGTGTCCGAGTTTAAATTGTATTAAACATGTATTTCTGTTAAGGAAAATTATATGTAATTGTCAAGGCACTGGAGAATACATGGATCGGTGTACAGTGTGACCAATCAGGGAGTGAGAATAAACAGCCAGGCTGTGGCAGACAGACAGTAAACAGGTTAGATTGAGAGCGCCTAATGAATGACATTACGTTATGTCATTTGTTTCGGGAGGTTAATAAAGCTACTCATGAGCATTAGAAAGCTGTATCACCAGCAGTTTGACAGAAATAATTATCTTAATCATTCTATCGTGCAGCCCTAGTTCATACCACGCTCCATCTTTTCCTGTTTCCTGATAAATCAAACATACTGGCCATTTTTACATCACTCACCCCATCGGTGCAGCAGCAGAGTCATGTCATAACCACTGCTCTGCTGCTCTCCGTTTTTCTTTCTAACACATTTGGTGTTCACGAGTATCTGTCATTTCTCTGGTATAGATTTATATTATGAGACTCTTATCCATCAGAGATTCTGCTCCAACATTACCTGTCCACACATATCTGGGTAGTTTAGGTCATTGTGGCAATGCTGCTAAGCTGTCTATGCTTTTTATACGTTATGCTGGATGAACCACAAACAGCCATTTCAGTTTGTACTCATTACGCTTTTCCTAATGAATTTTCCAGAAGAAACGGGAAAACACAGGTGGCAGTAGTACACTCCTCCAATGTTTTTTTTTTTTTTTACCAAGCTTTATTAGTGACTGGCTTTTTGTTGAATTATTTAAATATCAGCTTTTATTTGAAACCTTACAGTAAGTCCTATCTTATGGCTGAGTTGAATCATTATCTGGTAATAAAAAAAAAACTTCTGTTAAGCAGCAGGCATGTTGATTGTCATGTGTGTCAGTCTGCTACCCTTATTTCAAATGTGTGTGCTGAGTTGGCCTCATTTTCTGCATGTTGTGGGGAAATAGTTTGATAGGATGTGACAGACACTTGATAATTGATACTATGGCCACACAGGGAGTAGTCACAGCCCAGGGCTGTTTGGCCATTAGCTTCCTGTAGAGGAACTGTCAAATTCTCCCCCAAAATAAAGACAAGGGCACAGAGAGGCCTGGCTGTGTTTTCGGTACCAGTCTTCTGGGTTTTGGCATGTCTTATTTAAGTGTTATTCTCTCTGTGTTGTTTCTTTTTTTTCATAGAAGGTGTAGAATGATTCCAGTTAGATTTAGGCCACCACAGAAATGCTTACATATAAAAAGATCTCCTGATTGAATTAATTTTTACTGTTGTTGTTCTGTCATAGACCACAGTGTGAAGTAGAGATCTTGTTGAAAGACTTTGTGGAGAAATTGCCCGTTTGCTGTCATCTATCTTGTCTCCCTTTCTCTTCTTCCCAAGAGACAAGCAAAACCCTGTCAGTGACAGGCATATCCAATGCATTTTCCTCACATTGTGTTCATGTGAGTGTATACGTAAATAACTGTTTTGCATGTCAGCCCAGATGGAATTTTGTGGAAATACATCCACACACATGCTCAATCCCTTGAACGAAAACATGTTTTGTATGCGCATTTTTGCCTGTCACACACTTTTTGCAGTGTACACTCCAGTGCTCTCCCCTCTGACAACTTTCCAACCCATTTTTTATTTATTCTGTCTTCTTGTTTTCTTGCCTGCAGTGGAGAAATGTATGAACTCCATGCAGATGGGGACCCAGATGGTGAAGCTCCGCGGCGGATCCAAAGGACTGGTGCGGTTCTTCTATCTGGACGAACACAAGTCCTGCATCCGCTGGAGGCCCTCGCGCAAGAATGAAAAGGCCAAAAGTGAGTGTCCTCTTTCCTCTTATAGTCACAGGGGAGCAGCATTTCAAATCAGTCCTGCTCCTGGAGTTCAGTGCATTCATGATTCAAACTTATGGAAAGCCATTTGTGCCATATTTCATGTGACAGAAACGGGCTCAGTGACTGCTGACAGGACTCCCTTGAGCATATTATCACTCTCAATCTCCATATGTCATCCTACCAAGAGGCTCAACCCAGTGAGCCTTTAACAATTCAGTGGGTTAGAAAGACAAAGGCCACAGCTTTTTGTGTAAACACATACAGAGTGTCTGCACCGGCTGCTGTGAGCCAGACTTGCGCTTTTCACTTTAATGACCCAAGCCAACTAGTATTAATTAAACAGGTTTCAGAATTCATTAGAGGGAAAAAATAAACATTTGATATCATGTTTACAGTGAGGAAAATAACCCCAGTATGCATAGAATAGCTACTGCTGATACAACGCGATATTCACATGAGACATATTGAGGGGAGGCATGGTTTTTGAACCTAAACTAAAATGATTTCATGAAAAACCGATTAAGTTTTTAGTCTATTCATCCCATTTCAGTCAATTTTGTTATAGCAGCTAATTTCTAGCAGACTGAAAAATCAATGGATTTTATTATTCTGGTAGGATACCAAAAGGTTCTTTTGTATATTGCTATATTATTAATTTATATAATAATACTACCAATACTTAAAGAAGTGTATCAATACAATATTAGCACACAAAATATTGCTGTACTATATTAACTCTTTCCCCGCCAGAGTATTTTTATTAAGTTGCCAGCCAGCACTAGCATTTTTGGTTATATTTACTAATCTTTCAAGACCTCCAGAATATTTTGTGATTTGAATATAAAAACAATGATTATGATTATTTCTAATAAAAGACAGCGAAGGAACTTCCTGCAGCAGCTCCCAGTATGGCTGGGCGTCTCATGGGGACTTATGGGCTCAGTTTCCTGTTGCTCTCCCTCCTCTCTAGGCCAGGATTTAATAAGCCTCTTAAGTCGACTTAATAATTCATCAGTTTTAATCTGCCCAAAGTGTCTTACTCACACTTACCACTAAATGAAAATGACACAGAGGACGGGGTGCTCTTAAAAACAGCGAAAACTAATCACAACATGTATCCACAATCTTAAGCCCTTAACGGCTAGATGAGTAAAATGTAACACAAAATCCAAACTTTCTGGAGCTGATCAGTTTTTGTGTGAAGAGAGAGTAAGAGTGATGCACTGTGTCCTCTGAGCTCTACACCTGTAGATAGTTTGTCAGGAGTTACAGAGACGTGTCATCTGTTCAGTAGATTAATGCATGCTCCTAGCTTTTTGTCACACCCCACTGGCAACAGCCTCCCCCTGTGTGTCCCTGCAGTCCTCATTTGACACCTTGACAGGTCTCAGTCACAGGAGAAGATCACAATAGTCTGGCCTCTGTAGCCTTCGCTGGCAGCATGTTCTCTGGCTCTGCGTGGTGTTCTCTGCCTCGAGAGGCTTATCTCAGAGCACCCACTGGGACAGACTGACTGACAGACAGGAAACATTGCAGGCTTCTGCTCTGCTTTCACTCTGACCCCGTGCTCTGTGTGACTGGCAGCACAGTCCTCCTTTCTGGCCCAAAAAAATAACAACCCAAACAGAAATGTACAGTTTGACCAGTAGAACCAGTCAACAAAAAACCCATTAAAAAACAGGGAGTGACATTCTGCCTTCGTGTGCATCAGAAATACTATATTTACCTCAAAACCACGGCCAGAAGCTAGACCAACTGTCTAATTTAACAGCTATGCATGAAAAAAAAGAAGATCAAGTATAAATGCAGTACACTGGCCCATGTTCTACTACGTCATGTCCTCTGTATAATCTGTGGGATTTTGGATTTTAAGCAACTTTGAGGGGAGTTTACATTTCGCATTTAAAAACTTACACATGGTGGGTATTTTAGAGGTTGACTCTAATATTTTTAGACTCACTTTAGGCCAAAAGATAAAAAGGATTATCTCCTATTATCTCTTAATCAGTATTTCACCACAAGGATTTGAGGCTCTGGGAAATAAAAGTTTCATGAAATATTTAACTGGACCTCTGGTGATAGAAAAAGCTGTCTACAGCCCCTAGCTATTACTGTTAGAATATTAGTTAGTGTAGGTGGGGCTAATTTAACTATTCTATTTATCTACAATGTTAATCTGTATTATACAACAAGTCGTTTCGACCAAGCAATCTGATTGGTCCAGTAGACATTTAGAATGTTCTCAAATCTGCATGACAGAACACCTTTCTCATCATTAAAGCAATCACCCCGCCATTTCTTAATCACTGCTCTTGAAGAAATCATGTGATTATTGTACCATTTCATGCAGGAGAGGAGGGGCATTTTCCATACAGTATTAATTTCACTGCATCAAAGGGTGGAAACTTCCCAAAAGCTTCTATAAACTAACACAAAGATGACAATAACCAGCATAAACCACTGAACAGACACATTATAAACACTGACAAAAAGTGACATTTGAGTGTATGTACATAAAACAGCAAACTTCACTGCAAACTAAAAACTATTCCGTCCAGCATTGGACATGATGGGAAATACAGGCGAAGTGATTGGGACCACCGCAAAAATGTTTTTGAAAGACTAAACGCCATTAAGAACAGAGTTAAGCCAAATATTTTGTTAAGTAATGAGTTATGATTTTTTTTAACTGATGATACCTGTATTTTTTCATTAATGTTTGACTCTTGGACTTTACCTTGCTCTTGCGTTATTGGAAATCCTCTGGCATAATCCGTCAGCTGTTAGAAAGCAAGCATAAGCACAAGTAGGCCAGCAGACTCAACAGAAAGTAGAAAATGTGTCTGCAGGTTGTTACTAAAGTTCGACCTACTTGCTGGAGTAGTAAAGTGGGTGTCATTACATATAGGATTCTCCTGACTTGACTGATTGTTTTCAACTTATTAGTCAGACTCTGTGTTGAGATAACAGTCACTAACAGCTTTTTATTTTGAGAGCTAATTTCCCGTAAGCATGAATAGATTTTGATTTTACATATTTACTTTGTTGGTGAGAGGATGTGATTAAACATAATTTGAGCACTTCAGTGATGCTTGCGGACCTCTGTTCAAGGGCCTTGGTCCCAACTGCGTCACTGTCGTGCTCAAATGACGTTAAAGCACACCCTCTCGTGTAATATTTCTTAAATAATTAATGAGTAGCTAAAGCTGTCAAATAAATATAGTGGAGTAAAAATTCCAATATTTCCTCTGAGATGTGGATGAGTATTAAATGAATATAATCATGGAAGGTACAAGAATAGTTGAGTAAATGTACTAAACTGGAAGTCTCTGAAGACTGACCAACTGACATCGTCATCCCGGAGCCCCGCTGCTCGCAGCTCATCAAATATTCACACGGTTGTAGTAGTGGTTATCCTCATCTCCCAGATACCTGCTGTACACTCCTGCATAATTTATAAAAGTGCTGCATTCAGGAAAAGTGCATGTACATGTGTTTCCCCAGCTACAGGGTTTGTGGAGAACACTCACAGCCACATGGGAGCACACACACACACAGCAGCAGCAGCAGCAGCAGTAGCAGTGTGTCAAGTGTCACACCGGCATCATCTCTGACATCCAGCAGCATATATACATACACCTGCCACAACGCCTCAGGCCCTGTAGTGTACTGCCCAGGGGATGCTGTGCGTGTGTTTATTTATGTGGTCATGCCTGCACACAACTACATCACTGCATTATGTATGAGTGTGTATTTTAATGTTTCATCCATCCATAGCTTATGTTGTATGACCTAAAGACAGAGAGAGACAGAGATAGATTTGTGTTATGGTTATCTCCTCTGGATAGGGCTGTTTTTTTGGGAATATACCTGCTCCATAGAATTTCCAAAATCGCATGCAGGCTGATCAATAAAAATGAATATTTACAGTGTTTCCTCTAGGATTTTTTTCAGCAGCGGGGGCAGGCTCTCCGGGGAGCCGTGGCGGCGTCAACAAATGACGCTTTTTAAAGGCTGAATGTAAAAATAAAAAATAATAACAAAAATTCAACAATAAAATAATAAAAACAATAAATAATAATTTCTTGATGGGGCTGTAATCAGTGGCAAAGTTTGCACCCAGGCTCAGAACAATGGATTTTTCTTGGTTTTTTGTAGAACAGCTCTAAGGCTCTGTTGTACACGGAAATTCCCCAAGAGGTGGCCCGTTGATGCTCAGCAGCATACATGCTGCAAGGTGATCCCCCTGCAGCCTGTTTCTCAAGTCAGTCTTCACCTACAAATAGAAACAATAATTTTATTTATTTATTTATTTATTTTCAACCCATTTAGGGTCCCAGCCTGATAGCCTGTGTTTCCCTTTATGTTTTTCTCCTCTACTCTCATCTCTCTCTCCTGCACCATCACTTTGCTCTCCTGCTCCTTCACTCGGCACTCCCCCTCCTGTACTCTGCTCTCCTTCACTTTGTTCCACTGCTCCTCCCTGTCTGTTACTTGTCTTATACGATTACATAAAACATTAACGTTAGATAATTTACACTCACGTCACATTTGATTACAAGTGTGAACATAATTTTTTACCTAACCATCATAATTTGAGTCAGTAAAAAGGCTAATGATACCTGACTAGCGCCATCCTCATCAGGTGTCTTTCTCTTCTTTGAAAAATATTTGAACAAGCTCATCTGAAAATGCAGTCAGCAGTTACATCACGGCGTGTATATCGCTTAATGCTATCAGTTAGTTTACTCACGTTAGCGACACTGAGTTGAGTTTGCACCGGGCCCAATTAACTTAAGCTACGTAACCTTAGCTGGCCATCAATATTTTGCGAATGTTTATTTAACTAATAAAATCTATTATAAGTTTTCTTAAGCTAATAAGTCTACCTTTTCTCCGGTAAGTTGCACGCTATTTTCAGTCCGACACTCCTCTGACTCTCCCACCTGATGCCTGGATGCGAGTAGCTAATTAATGTCGGCACCTGTTAGTTCTGTTGGGGGGTGGGAGGGGGCGGTGGTATCTACCCCAAAGAGTAGATACTGAGCAAGATAGTTATCTGCCTCAGCACTCGCGACACCCAACGCAGTGCAGGACTGTGCTGTGATGCGGCGGTGGTGTATTTGCAATTTAAAAAAAAAAAAAACAACCAAAAAAAAACCGACATTTGAAGGAGCGGCGGGTAGGATTTAGGAGTGGTGGGCCGCCACTCCTAAATGAGTGTAGAGGAAACACTGATTTAGCATGTTAGCTTTCAAGGGTAAAACTAATGAAAGACTGGAGGCAGTATCTTCTGTTAAAATGTTATTGCCATCTCATAAATGCATCCTTATAAACAGCGCTCTCTGGGCACTCCTCTTCACTAGACTATCTTTAATCCTCCGGGTCATAAAACCTGAAAAAGGATGGACCAGTTTCCCATCAAACTATCTCTATGGCCACAACCATGATTTTTTTCTGTCTTTTGTCAAAGGTGATAATTCTTAGAACCAGTAGGATACAGAATGACATGTCTGGTTTATTAAACTGAATTTTGCTCTGTTGTTTTTCAAATAGGTTAAATTTTTTCTCAACTTGTGATCACCGACAAGGCTTGAAACCTGCAGGTCTGCTCACTTCACTGGGCGAAGAAGTTTTGAAAAATTTTGCTAGAGCAAAAGTAGCAATCCCCCTGCTTGAAATTACTACAACCAACAGTCCTGCATTCCAAATAGGGGTGTTATGATATACCAGTGTTGACAATAACCGTGACATGTTATAATAATGTGATAATAATCCAGCACCTCTTCTATAATTTTCATTTTCTTGGTTTTCTCACTTTGTCTCCCTCCAACAACAACATCTGGTTGCATCACTATCCGTTAAGTGCCATCACTCTTTTTGTTTGCTTTCTGGAGTTATGGTTACAGGCTGTCTCTCCACCTCTCTACTCTCGAATTTGAGTATTATTCATTTGCCAAAAAAAGACATAACACAGGAATGAATTTGACTGACAGTGTTGTGAGAATTTATTTTTCTTCTTACGGAGTACAAAAGTATTGTCACCAAAAATGTACGTTAACTATAAAATGTAAAAGTACTTATTAGGTGACTAGAATGGCCTAATTCAGAGTGTAATATTATTGTTACACTACTAGTGCTTTACTGTTTTTGCTGCTCTACAGTATGTGCAGCTGATTTTAGTAGTAGTTCATACAGTTGGGCAAATGAATCTAGAGGAAAGCATCATACAGTGTTGGCGGGACAAACTAGACTATGACGGCCTGCCATAATGGGAATGGGAATGGGAAACAATATATATATATATATATATATATATATATCAGAAATATGAAGTTAGTGTTGAGCTTGTAAAAATGACCTCTGTCTCACCCTCCCCCGCTGAACAGCGACCACATATTTTGTTTTCTTTTCGTTGCCATGATTTTTTGTGTCTCCCCATTTTTAGATTGCCAGTTCGAGGTAACTAGCTAAGCCTGTGCTTGGTTAGGATCTATCTCCGCTTTCTGTCTTTTTGACAGTAGAGAGAGATTCTTGCAATTCATAATTTCTTTTTAGGGCCAGATAACATCATCTACTTTTGACTTTTTATTTCTTCTACCGCTGTTCAAAATAAATTTCTTTAGATTGTGTTATAATTTTTAGAATAGTTATTCTATTTGGAGAAGAGTGTTGTTGTGAAACTGGTCAAAGCATGTCTTTAAGGGGGCAGTTATAGCCTTTGCACCAACTCACATCAAAGACTCCTTATGTGATGTTGTTAGGTCTTGTGTTCCCGACACAGAATCTGAAAGAAAGCAGTGAACTCACCAGCAATGCACTCACTGGACGCATTCTATAATGTTTTTTTGCTCTGCACACGTCTGACACCTGCCCGCCAACATCCCCAGCCCTCTGGTGCTATGTGCCAAGAAAGTTGTTGGCAGGATGGAACAGAATCTAATACTATCAATAGTCCAAGACACGCTACGCTTAAAGGGAGGTCACACTAAGTACTTGAAACTTTAGCCTACTGAAGTTGTTTTATTCTTTAATATTTGCATTTTTAATACTTCATACATATTTCGTGTATGTTCTGTTGGTATTTTAGTTAAGTGACCACTGAGAAACAAATATTTATGATGATTATCACCCTGTCAAATAATAAAGTTTAAGGTGGCCTAAGACTTTTGCACAGCAATGTAGTTGCCTATTAACTTTTTCAATCTGCTAAAAGATTGATCAACTCACTGTTTTTAGCTGCAAATTACCTTGTAATCCATTTGATTCAGAGAAATCAGAATTAACAAACATTACAGTCTATCTGGTATGTATATGAACTTTCTATTACCAAAAGTGAACTTGCAGAGTTTCATTACACTAAGGCAAAATCGACAATGAAAATCAAAAGGAATAAGTGACACATTTTACATATTTGTGCATCTGATAAAGCAGGTGTACTGGGACCCCTGCAGTCAACAGGAAAATAAGCTGGTTTAATCTTGTTGTACTAGAAATTTCTGCATTAGAAGTGAAAGCAAAAATAACAGGTTTGAATAATAGAATTTTGTCTATTCTTTTCCCGTAAGTTTTGTTACTGGCTGTAAAAACCTGCTAAACTCGAGAAATAGCTGCTGGATGGCGGAAGAGGCTGATCGCGCCTACAGCCAAGCCTGGCCCGGAAAGGTTGCAGCCCGGTTGAGGGAAGAGACTGCAACACAACAGGCCTTTCATTCCGCCCTCATTCTGCCTAAAATTTTGGACAAAAAAAGCTTTTCAGCTTTTTTAGACCACAAGCACACTGTTTCACAACAGCACCAGATGTGTACTAAACACCAAAGCTACAGCTGCTAGTCTAGCTAACACAACAAGTCCATTTATATGCCGACCAGGAAAAACTGTCATAATTTATTGATTTATATTACGAATTAGCAACCCAGTGATGTGAAGACTACAGTTTATGAATGTATAAAATATCGACTAGAACTGAAATTGAAAACACAGATGGAGCAGTAGGGAGTAGACGGAAGTTGCAAACAAACACTTTGAGCCACGGACCAGCGAGCTAGGCCGATAACTAGCTAGATAAGAGCTAATTGTGCTAGCCACGTTAACATCAGGCTACACATTGGAATGGCATTTATTTAAGGTCCATATTCTCACCCAATAAAATCTATAATAGCCACACACGGTCAGCTTAATATACATTGTGTGTGGTGGTATGTGTGGTGTAAATTTTACCTTTTATAGAGTGTTGAAGGGATGACGTATTTTTGTAGGCTAACCAGGAAGTTGGCATCGCACTGGTTCCCTCGTCAAAAACCTTATGGGATTTTTGAATCGGATTTTCGATTCTTGCCAAAAATAAGCTCTCTAATGAACACAAGTTTATGAGACTGACGCTTTTTGTTTAGCATTATAATCTTCACAGATGAACACAATTTTTGTGTGTTTTGAAGCATAAATGAAATCGCCAGAAGCAAAAAGCTATTGTTAGGCTATACACAAACTACATTGTGGTCGCACGACTTAAATGTCACAACTACAACTACTACTTCACTGTAAAAACACATTAAAACATGATTGAAAAATATTATAAACAGATAAATCTACAAGTTCAAGTACGACTCTGTAAAGCTGTAAAGGTGGCCAAGTGGGTTTAATGAGTTTCTGTGTCCGCTGTGATGATGTCTAGTGTCCCTAACAAACACTGTAGTCCCATTTAGCCATTTGTTAGCATCCGCCTTTTTTAAGATGAGTAAAACCTAAAAAGTTCAAAAATCGTGTTTAAGGGGACGTATTTTTTGTTGCAGATCAAAACGTCTAAGTATATTTAGCCTGTGATAACCACAGAGCTTATTTAAGGCATTTTACTGAAAACCCATTCAAAAAACCCATAGAATTTAAGTCGAGGAAACTGGAAGTGCTAAAAGGCTAATGGAGTTCCGCGTTTTAGGACTCATTATTTCACCACTCTATTATACTACAAGGCAAGGCAGCCATCTCGTTTTAGCTATTATATTTGTAGCTGTAGAGTCGCCCTCTCTTCAGGTTGGACTGACTTAGCTGCCAGGGTGGGGATGGCAGGGACAGGTAACTCACTCATCCAGTGGCTTCAGATGACGCAATTTTGTTTTAGAATTTTGATGTGGTTTCCAAAAATGTAAATACTGTTTTCAAATTGTTGTTAAAAAAGCATTAATCAATTAATGAATTATTTCTACATATTATCAACAGCTGATGACAAAAATTTAAAAAATCAGAATGTCTCCAAGAATGAACAGTATTTAATTAATTTGCTCATTATTTTAGCTTAAGTTTACATTTATACGATATATATATTTTTTTAAAGAAACTGCGCTCATATACCATTTTTAAAGTATCAGAACTGCAAATCTTACAACTTTGTTTTTTGAATAATTGGGTAAATCCCTGTGTGTGGTCCTACTTAAGTCATTTTGTGTCTTCAAGCTTTAACGTATATGTTAAATTCTCTAAAAATAAATAATAATAAGGTAAAATTAAATGTTATAATTGCATTACACTATTTAATCTGCTCTTATTATATAGCATGCATATATTTATTTTATCCTGTTCAGGTTTTGTAGCTTTTTTAAATTTACTTTTCTAAGATTTGGTTGTAGCTGCATTTGCACTGTTTTACACTTTTGTTTTGATAAATAAAGCAGAAAACACTTAACTTTGAATACATAAAAATGATGAATTACTCAGTAACAACATGAACAGCATAGTAGTTCTGCACATCCAAAATCGATGTAAGGCAGGCTTTGGATAAGAATTATAGCAGTCAACAACATGAAAAAGCCTGCACAATGTAGCTTCCCAATGTCCAATTTCAGGACACACCCACAAGCATAAATTACATATAAGGAAGCTGCAGTATTCGAACCACTTGATTGCTCAGTTCACACTGAATGTTGAGCTGAGTTTTCAGCTCCTCCTGCGCTTGCTGTAGAGAGCCTTCATTTGCAATGGCGTTCTATTGACAAATTGTAATCTCCTCTGCCATCTTTTGACGGAGAGCTTCCTGCTCAGCCTTCAGGTCTTGTTTAAGTTTAAGGTCTGCTGACACAATGTCTGTGTGAGACTTGACTTCTTTGTCAAGCTCACGCTGAAGACATTCAGCCTGCTGTCTGACAGTGTGTAGTTCATTTTCATACTTCAGAGTGACGTTTTGGTGTGAAACTCTTGAGTTGCTCTATTTTCTCTTGGATAAACCTGTTCTTTTCCCTCTCCACTCGGAGCTCAATTGTATGTTTCTCCTGGCTGATCAGGTGTGCCACTTGCAGCTTTTTGTAATCCTTTTGAAGGACTGAAATATTGTGCAGTAGGTAGCATAACATTGAAATAACCACAAAGTAAAAATACCTCCAAATTGTACAGTATAATACTTAAGTAATTTGAGTAAGTTATCACCTACAGTACACTGTTGGGCTTTATTTTGCTGTAATGACCTTCTCGCTGTACATTACTCCTTGCTCCTTACATTCCACCACTGACCATCTGACTTTCTGTGTTCTCCAACAGTCTCCATCGACTCACTGCGCGAGGTGTGTGAGGGGAAGCAGTCTGAGATCTTCCAGCGCTACTCAGAGGGCAGCTTCGACCCCAACTGCTGCTTCAGCCTGTACTATGGAGAACACATGGAGTCCCTGGACCTGGTGTCAGGCACTGGAGAGGAGGCACGTACCTGGATCACAGGCCTCAAATATCTGATGGCAGGCATCAGTGATGAGGACAGCCTGGCCAAGAGGCAGCGCACCCGAGACCAATATCCTTCACTCACACAGCAGGGCAGGGGGGGTCATGTCTGTTATAAAATCTAGACTTTGATGATCACCGTTTATACCAGAGAGTTTCAGTATTTATTCTAAAGCCTGACAGGAAGGGGTGGCCGTATACTGAATGTACTTGAGGCTTGTTCCACGTGTGATATATATAACGCGAACATCGAGTATCACGTTGTTTTTGTGAGCCACCGGTGTTAAGGTTTTCTCACTCTCTCCTGCGTCTCTCTCTCTCTCTCTCACACACACACACACACACACAGACACACAGAGCAGGGCTTTAACATGGCTCCAAACCGTGTTTTGTTTTTTTTAGATTTTTTTTGGCTTTTATTGCCTTTCATTGACAGAACAGTGTTAGCGTGAAAGGGGGAGAGAGAGAGGGGGAGACATGCAGCAAAGGGCTCGCAAGCCAGACTGGAACCTGCGGCCGCTACGGCAAGAACACAGCCTCTGTACATGGGCAGCTGCTCTATCCACTGACCCACCAGGCGCCTCATAAATCATCAGGTTTAACGGTGCTGCAGTAACAGTCTGACTTAATGAGTGGTAGTGTCGGTAGTGTGAGCAGGTGAGGTGTGTGTTTGCATTTGCAGAGCTCCGATTGCAACTATTTAATCACATTTTGCAACAACGCGGCACCAGAGCGACTTCCAAAATATGTGTAATATCTGAACTGGAGAGCTAGTTTATTTCCAGCTCACAGTGAATGAATCCTCACAGTTAAAGATGCTGCGGTATCTGATTAGCTGTCTGCTAACATCCAAATGTTGACCAGAAGCTTCAAGTCCACAGCAAAAACTTTAAAGCTTCCTGCCGGAGATGAGCCAGGGCCTTTAAAATAAAACACCATGTGTCCTTCTGAGATTTAAGTAATTATAACAATACTTTTCATAATAAATTTCAGTTTCAAGTACTTTATTCAACTTCCTTATAACTGTATTTTATAAAATGTTGTTATAACAGTGGCATATTTAACTTAATTATATGGCAGTAGCTACTTTATTTAACTTTATTATAATTGCACTTCATTCAATAATTTTGTATCTAACATTAGTTTAAACAGCCATAAAATATTGCGATATTATTTAAAAGCCGTATCATCCAGCCCGACAACAGGCTGAGTTTATCTCTCTGGATGTAGACTCTGTTAGCAAAAGCAGCAACAAGTCAATGAGTAAATGTGCTGAGTCTTCCTGCTGCCTTTCTTTAACCCAGCGTGTCGTCACATGGCTGAAGCAGACCTTCACCGAGGCTGATAAGAACGGCGACGGCAGCTTAAGCATCAGCGAGGTGCTGCAGCTCCTGCACAAACTCAACGTCAACCTGCCCCGACAGAAGGTCAAACAGATGTTCAAGGTACAGACACATGAAGAGCAGGGCCACTTCAACAAGTGACGGCATACAGGAATTGTGCAGATTCAGTGGATAGTCATCAGCTGAATATAAAAATCCTAACAGTAATCGTGTGCAGTTTAGCCAAATAGCAATTTGCTGCTTTGTAGGATTTTCTTTCTCCACGGGGAGAAACATTTCACTGTGGTCAACAAACACAGAAAGGATTTCCAAACACTCATACTGACCAAATGTTCCTTCAACTAAATCACAATATTGGTGCGTCAGTGTTAAATTACAAGTTCCACAGAATCTGCACAGCTGCTGTTTACCTGTAGCTGATAAAACTGTATTCTAATATTTGCACATGAAATTGAAATGTGTCTGGTAGAGGCAACATATTGGAGTGTATCTCACCAAACTTCATATTGTTAAACAGGTTGTTTCCTCTCATAACATTCACAGTACATTCACTAAATCAACAGTAAATATCTCTGAATCCACACATGTTGTCTGTGTCACAAATGGAGTCCCCCTGTCTGCAGTTTGTGTTTTGGTTTGTAAGTTTTGAAACCAGATCGAATTCAGCTACCCAAAACTCAACTGATAGCAATTACGACTCAGCTCATTTTGGTTACTCTGAAATGTAACATACACACAATCAGGTTACAGTCTCTCACTGACTGTGCCTGTCGTCTGCTTCATGTGTTTTTATGTGTTGTAAGTTGATAGATATGCAGAGAGGGAGGACAGAGAGGCAAGCTGATGTGCTGCAGTGCCATGCCATGGCAAGCTAACGGTTGGTAATGGATAAAACTGAGCAAAATGTAGCACAGGGTGTCAGTTTGAGTCAGTGACTGATATGTGGCAGGACCTGTTGGGTTCAGCAGGTCTAATGTTAAAGACACTATACAGGTCTGGCTCAAGTCTCAGTTTTAGCTGATGAAGTAATTACTCTCTGGTGGAACTTTCCCAGAGAAAGATGGAAGCAAGTTTGTCCTCTGAAAAATCCAGCGAATTGAAAAACAAATTTTCTCAGTTTTTTTTAATTCTCTGTCCATGTGTTAATTGATAATTTATCTATTTTCTGCTAAATATGTGTTAAAAATGTATCCATCCCTTTTTGTGTAAAAAAAAAAAAAAAAAAAAAAAAAAAATCAATTCAGTTCATCCAATTAATTTGACTTTATGCAACTAGTTAGCTGCACTGGTCATATAAAGCTACACTTCACCATTACAAGGTTGTAGTAGCTAACAGAGCAATACAAAGAGAGATGGGAGGAGATGTGTGTTTGCATATCAGAGGGCAAAACCTTTGTTTTCATTTCCAAAATGGTGTGTTGGGGGTTTAATGGATTCATCTCTCTACTGCCTGCTCTGCAGCAGCTCTGCAGCAGCTCTGCAGCAGGTCTGCTGTAGCTCCGTTTTGCACTGAGCTCTAAGCCAACCCACTTTTTAGCAGTCCAAGTTGATGAAAATCTCTGTTGTAATTGTGCATCGTTCAAATATTTGCTTTTACAAGGAAATATGTCACAGTACGGAAGCTACAGATGCTCAAACTTCCATCTCACAGGGACTTTAACTCCTGCCACACAGCATATTTGTACAGAGGGACTTCGGACAGACGGTTAAAACAGAGAAAATGAAATGCCTACAAATGGAACAGGCTTGGTGTGTATTGACTCGGTCACCTCAAAGCTGAAGTATTAGTAAGTTTGGTCATCCTGATTTTTAGAGCAACACACTGACAGGTTGATTTAACTGTTGAATATAAAATGTTATTACAATCCATTCAACTCTCATCATGCATTTGACTTTATAGATGTGAAGCTTGTCTAATTTACAATTTGTAACATGTCACATTGAATATGCAGTCCAGTTCCTTTAGACAGTAAATGGGCTCATCAGGTCACTTGAGACTGCAGTATGTGCTCACTTGCTGGCAGATTGTGAATGAGCAGTAAAGACGCTCTGACTGATTGCCACCACTACAGATGTTGGCAAACAACCGGCTCAGTTACTAACTGTCCTCCTCAGCAGAGGGATTAGCATGCTGCCGTGTTAGGCGTCTTGTTTTAGCCTCCCTCCAACATAGCAGCTTGCCGTCACTAAGTCCTGCAGACTGTTGGCGGTCGCCCATATGGTGCTGCTGGGACACAGATGGCCTCTGGTGTAATGCAGGGTAACACAGCAGGGACAGATCTGGACCTGTGTGTGGACATTCATGAAGAATTGTGTGTTTACAATCACTCGGCTAGTTCTTTATCATATTTTAACAGTGAAACCAATAATAAATCCATCTACTGATCATGAAATCTGTCTGTTATCTCATAGCTGATCCTGATAGTGGTCAGCGCCGTCACGATGGGCACGCGCATCAGCACAGCTATGCTTGCGTGCTACAGTCAGATGCCTCTGCTTATAATATACCTGCGTACAACAATGGAACAGGAATGTCACAAGTGGTATTTCTGTCATCACTGCAGGACTCACTCAGAGCCCATCATATGATGACCTGATTAACGGGCTGACAGCAGGTAAAACAGACGTGTGTCTCTACAGAGCCTCCAGTAGCTGCTGAAAAATGCCTCTTCTATAGTTCTGTAGTGGACCATTTATGCAAAGTTCATAAAGTTTTATTGTTATACCAAAGAACAGAAATATATAACTCTCTTTAAGCATTAATGTGCTGCATGCGAGTGACCTGTCAGTCGGTAGAACCTCATGTGTACTCCTCTTGGTTTGTTTCTAAAAAGTCTGTGTGAACAGAAATCAAACCAGAACTAAAATGCAACAATGTATCATATTTTTACCCTTGATCTGGACCAAATGAACTGAACTGCAGGTGTGAAAGCAGCCTAAAAGAAGAACCATGACCATCTACCTCCAATATGTTATTTACATACCCTGTACAGGATAGTTGCAGGTAATGTTGTGTACATTTCGTAAAAGTCAGGTACTGTTGCTATTTGAATCACAGTCAGGTGGAGGATTGTCCTTGCGTATTAAAGCAAATTGCACTGTTATAGAATTGAACATATAAATCCTCACAGAAACTCATAGTAACAACAGATGCTCCTGTGATATACAGTCAATGATTTGTGCACCAATTCAGTTTAATTTGAATTAGAAGTAAGGGAAATGACTGAGTTTACCAGAGTTCAAATTTACCGTCAACTCAAACAGACATCAGTTTGTTTCCACCAAAACTGGAATCAGAGCATCACAGCTGAGTCAATCGGGAGACTGTCAGCAGAATCCTTCAGGTGAGAGCTGTGTGAAGGATGAAAATAGCAAAACCTGCAGGGAGAAAAACCTGCACTGACTTTAAATGCTGTTATTGTGGCAGTTAACCTCACCTCAGTGCTTTCTTTCTCCACTTTGATTGTTTACTTGTCGTACTAGTGCTGTTGTCTTTGATTTATTTTAATCCAAATGATCAGTAGTTGTTTATATCCGCAGTTTGTCTCGGGCACATTTACAGGATTTTATGATTTTCCTGTATGTGCATCAGGAGGCTGATCTCTCAGATTTTCCATTAAGACACCAACTCACAGTAACACGTCAGGAACTTAAAAACACAAGCAGAGTGGAAAAACAGAAGCTTTTAGCTGTTACTGGCCAACCTTAACCTTTCTGCATTTCAAACAAGGTGTGACTGACCATTAGATAATTTAGTCGATAGAAAATGAGCCCAGTTGTCAGTGTCCAGGGTGTTTTGCGATAATACAGCTTGTAGTAATTAAGTATATCAAAAATACTTTGCGCTTCCACATACATAAAGTTCACCTCAACACTTTCCACATGAAAACAAGCTCATTTAGAGCTTAATTTCCTCTGCTTTTCATAGAGCAACTCCTCCAGGCATTCTCTTGTGATGGAAAGCAAAGTAAGAACACACTAGTCTGTACATGCCCATCTGATGTGATTCACTGTGGAGGAAGCCGTATAGGAAAAATATGTCATTGTTGTTGTTTTAGTACTGTGAATCAAAGTGGGTGGAGTATCAGCCCAACATTTTAAAGTAAATGAATTTAAACTGCAGAGTTATTCAGCATTGGTTGACGAGGGAGGGAGGTGGGCAGGAAGGAAACTTAACTGAATGTAACTGAATTTAACTAAACTGTTTTAATTAGACCAGGATTAAACCCTTTGAAACCCACATCAACATCACTTTTCTTGTGCTGCATTCAGAATTCAGATTTAGTATTTAAAATATTATATTTATATACTAATATATATGTATTTAAAACTTTGGATCCCAAGCAAATTGGTTTGAATTCTTTTGAAAATATCAGAAAAAAAGGCAATAAGTAACTTGACAAGAAATATCATACATAATGCAAAAAATTAGTAGATTTAGATAATGACTTTAACATTTTAAGATAATATAAAATATCAAAAAGCATTAAAAAAAACCCTCCTGTTGTTTTTTTAAACAAATTTTCTGGTAATTGTACTTTTTCCTAATTTTTTGCTTGTCACCTTCTCCCCATGTTTTTGAAAGAAATCAAGCCAGTTTACTCAGGTTTTAAATGGTTATAATATCTGCCAGAAATGACTGCCTCAAGTAAAATACAACAGAGGGTGACAGAATTTCATTTGTGGTGCCTGCAACATTCATCCATTACAATAACATAAGCTGTTGAAGACACTAGAGAGCTCCAAAAAGCTAGTAAGTCAAGTCAATTTTATTGAAAAAGCCCATGATCGCAAAACACGTTTTGCCTCAGAGGGCTTTACAGCATACGACATCCCTCTGCCATTAGACCCTCACATCACTTAAGAAAAAATGACTGAAAAAGAACCCCTGTAAGTCCCATGCGTATATTGATAGTGGAGGCGTGGCTCATAATAATGGCAGTAGAAGGTTGCGTCAAGCACGACCACAGGTATAGCTTCGGACAGGACCACAGCAATGGCAAAACCAAGACCATGATCAGGGCGAGCTGGGGTACAGTATCAGTGCAGCCACAGCACGAGCACAACCAAAGGCAGGATCACAGCACCAGCACAGCTATCAGGCGCAGCCAAGATTGCTGCCAGGATCCGGGAAAACTAGGAAACAAGGGAGCAGGAATGCTCCAGAGAGGCAACGGAGTTAGTGTAATGCAGTAAACACACAAGCATTTTCAGATTGAGGGAGCAAGAAAAGGAAAAAGGAGCTCCTTGACCGAAACTGGAAGATGGTTCCATAGGAGAGGAGTGTGGTAACTGAAGGTTCTGGCTCCCATCCTCCTTTTGGTGACTTTGGGAACCATAAGTAACCCTGCGTTTTCAGAGCGCAGTGATCTTGGGGTTGGTAAGGGACTATGAGCTGCGACAGATGGGGTGGAGCCTGACTATTTAGAGCTTTGTAAGTAAGGAGGAGGATTTTAAATTCAATCCTGGATTTCACAGGGAGCCAGTGCAAAGAAGCTAAAACAGGAGAAATATGGTCCCTTTTCTTGGTTCCCGTTAGAACACATGCAGCAGTGTTCTGCACCAGTTGGAGAGACCTAAGAGATATGTTGGGGCAACCGAATAATAAAGAGTTACAGTAATCCAGCCTAGAAGTAACAAATGCATGTACTAATTTTTCTGCATCTGTCTGGGACAGGATATGTCTAATTTTTGCCATGTTACACAAGTGAAAGAAAGCAGTCCTAGAAGTTTGTTTTATAAGATAAGATAATCCTTTATTAGTCCCACAGTGGGGAAATTTCCAACATTGCAGCAGCAAAGGGATAGCAAAATAGCAAGATAACTGTACAAAATAAACTATATTAATAAATAAGTACAAAAACGTGCAGGATGAAGATGAAGGAAATAAGCACAGAGGACGACGTAAACAAACAATATATACAGTATTTACAACGCCGAGAAACTCAACAGTTAAATAAAGAATGTTCACAGTTGCATGGGTGAAAGTGAAATTGCACTTGTGGTATTAAGCTGTACAAGTGGAGTCAGTTATTGTTGTGTGTGGTCTACTGGGAGCAGTGCTGGTTGTACAGTCTGACTGCAGCAGGGAGGAAGGACCTGCGGTAACGCTCCTGCGGCAAAAGATAGATCTTGATTGAATAAAACTCTGAGGTTCCTTACAGTTGTGCTAGAGGCCAAGGTAGTGCCATCTAGAGAAATTACATCCTTCTGTGGTGTTTGGGGCCATTTCTGAGGTATTTGGGGCCAAGAACATCAACTTCAGTTTTGTCTGAATTCAATATCAAGAAATTACGGCTCATCCAGGCTTTTATGTCCTTAAGACATGTTTGAGGTCTAGATAACTGGTCAGTTTCATCTGGTTTCATAGATAGATACAGTTGCGTATCATCAGCAATCATCAACAATGGAAATTTACAGAGTGATTTCTAATTATGTTGCCTATGGGGAAGCATATATAAGTGTATCTTGACTTACTGTTTTGTCACACATACTGAACCCAAGGTCAACTGAGAGTCTAAAGTCATGCTAGCAGCTCTGTAGGGCTATACTAAATACTGACATCAGCGTGCTAACACAAGTTTGGTTTTGATTAGTTATTTGATGTTATGAATGTGGGTTTGGTGTGCTTGAGATCAGTGGAGCTTCTTGTGATTGGTCAGGCAGCGGGAACTCAATACCACAGAGCTCCCTGCTGTGCACATTTGATTGATGTCATTGGTGCAAGATGGCAGCATTTATCCAGAATATTTAGACTTCATTGTTATATTGTAGGAGGAAGTGACATGTTATCCATCTTTGTGCAATCATTGATTTGACTATTGATTGCTCCAGCTGCAGTGTCACAGTGTCACAGTGTCATTGCTCCTTGCAAATGATATGATTCCACCAGAAGAGTGTTATGCTCCAGACTTTTCCTTGCTTGGTGTTGAGTGGTGTGTTGTTGTTGTTGCCCATGAGTCCCAAGAAGTTGGCTGGCTGTGATAGCTGGAGTTGTAAATGACATCAAAGACATGGCCTCCTCCAGCAGAGGCTTTGTTCAATGATTTATCAGAGCAGGGACTCACAGATGAGGAGGAAAAGCTTTGTAGGAAGAGAAGGCTGCAATTCTAAGTGATGAATTTATCCATATTAGCTGTTGAGCTAAAGCACAGGGCACAAGGCTGCTAACAACTTAAGTGGCTGGATTCATGCATAATGAATGGGCATGAATAAGGCTAGATTGATGTCTTCTATCCAATAAAAAGACTCCATTCTGCAGCTGTGCTTCCGCTACTTTGTTACCCTCCTGGGGCTAAGATGTGTCCTGAATAAGAGGAAACACTTCTGAACAGAATTCCTCACTTTAGAGAAAGGTTCAGGATGCAAGTTAACTGCTGATTTGTTGTCATTTGTTTTCACCTTATGTTGCTGGTCACCACAGATTCTTATAGGTAAGAAAGTTAACAGTGGAATGAATCTGTAACACCTGCACACTTGTTTCATGCCATACAAGTTTATTCAAGACAACGATTCAATACTGCTTGGGTCTTTGTCAAGTCAAATGTTTAAAAAGATAAAACCACACCTATATTTATACATAAAGCAAGCCAATAGGCAGACGAGCTGTTCGGTAGCAAATGTGGTTAACCATCTGAACTATTGAGGGTTGTAAAACAATTGAAAATCAACAATTAAATAAATTGCACAGAAAACACATAGAAAAACTACATATGAAGAAGAAAACAGTGATGTCAAGGCAGTATTACAAAACGTCAAACATGTCTCATTTGATAAAAACACTATATCAAGATTCTTTATATCAAAGTTTTTCTATATATTTAAATACTTAATATTAAAATCCATCATCAGTCTACATCACTTACATTCACGGTCTTATTAAATTAAGGTTATGGGAGAACAGAAGTAATCTCACTGCAGTCTTACCACCACACAGACAATGTCAGCTCAGAGCTCAGTTCTTTAATTATTCTTGTCTTGTGAGTAAAACTATCTGAATGCATCTGTACCTGTCACTCGTGTGTCACTAACTCACAACTTAGTGACAACTAAGTGACATGTATGTAAAACCAACAGCAAAGTCTGGTGACAGGAAGTGTTTGTCTTGTCTCTCTTGAGTCATTTGGCTTCCTGTGTTTGGGCTGTGTCGGACAGAAAATGTGGTGGTGACAGTTGGAAGAAAATGTGTTAGTGGAGCAAGTTTTGACTTTGCCGTCAGAGAACTGACACTGAGACTTTTTCCCTGTTAGTGGAGGGGACTAATGACTTCAGTGTGGTCTGTGTGCCGGGTTGCGTGCCTTCTTCTCTGCTATTGATGTGTGCATTCGGCTACAGCCTCGTCCTCGCAGGAGATTCAATACACTTTGACAATAAAGTTTGCACTTTGTACAAAACTATAGCAAGCAAAGCAGGACAGCCAAAGAAAAACTGTGTGAACCTGTGGATTCCAGGTCATCCAAAAAGCAACAGGCTTTGAAGCTAGTTTTCATAGGGGCTCAGACACTATTTGAAGGTGAAAGTCATACGCCAATTTTAAGAACTTCAGTGCTTTGTACATTTCCCCTTGTCTGGCAACATCTTTACCATATTGAATGAATCTGAATCTGGGAGAAAGAAGATTTGGCCCAAAAAGACTAAAATGATACAAGAGGCGTCTGTGGATAAATTTTTGCCCCACGAAATGACTCGTTTCACTTTTAGAATTTGATCCATTTGGTCCATTTTATTTCCATTCATGTTACTGGAGAGCTAAACCGGAAGTAGCTGGCTCGGCAGGTGAAAGTCTCTAGTGCACCTTATTGATAGGTCCAATGATGCAGATCATCTGTGTCATTTTAAATAGTTAAATAGTTGAACTTTTTTGGCTTTATGTACCACTGAGCAACTTTCATAGGAAAGAATAGGGCCAACACTGTAGGCATTTTTGCTTTACATATTGGCTCGAATTAGGCTTGGGTTGTATGTAATATTTCATACACTCCTGAAATTTCACCGGGATATTCAATGTATGATGGTGTAAGTGTGTAGCATTCACTTCATTCAAACTTGACAGAAACAAAATAAAACTCACCCAAATCATTGTGGTTACTCTTGCTAATTATCTAGTTAGTGAGTCCACTGTTTCAACAATGACCAGCCTCAGTTTGGTCCAAATAAGTCCTTAATTCACCAAGTTAGATGTAAAAAAATAAAACGTGCTGTAATTCCCCAAAGTCTGTCTCTGCCTGCTGTTTACAGTCCGGTAACTTCTTTAGCTGCGGGAAAATCTTCAAGCAGGGGACCCAGTGCAGCACTTCATTTATAGGGAAACTGAGATAAGTCACCTCCCAAACATGTGACAGTTTTTTTTAAAATCTAAAGGTCCTATTAAGTATTAAAAGACAATCTGCATGCTGTCTAATTAACAAAAGCAAACTTGCAACATTTCTTTACTAGACCTTCACCAGACACACAGGTCTAGTACAGAAACATTGCGTCCAAACCCTCCCTCTTCTACACACCTGTCTTGAAATCGATGTGCAACATGTTGTTCTGTTCTTTATTCAAGGATTTACAAACCACATTGAACTTATTTATACAGTTAGACATCTGACGCTCAAATAATAAAACTCCAGTGGAATGTTATTTCCCCACTATGAAGGGAGAAACTCAGTCATTTTGTATTCATGTGCTGCTCTCTGATACTCTGTTCCAAGCCCAGTGTGTGTCGCAGACTGAGCTGCTCAGAGGCCAAGCTCCAACTAGCAAAGACGTCATCGCCCGACAGCGAGCAGCTGCTGCTGCGTGGCATATGGAGCCAGTCACTGACTGCCTCAGTAAACTAAAGCAAGGATTACATGGGTCATGACGTGACCCCCGCAGTGCTCTCGTTAGGCTCCTTTAGCCTTTTGGAGGCTGACTCGCTGTCTGTCCAGTTCATTACAACTACATACCCAAACTGATCTTTGTGACATGAGCTGGAAACAGTCAGGTCAGTACAGACACAGAGATGATAATGAGGTCAAAGTTAATCAGACGAGTGCTATGTTGGTCAATTAATAGTTTGACAAAATGCATTTATTACCAGCTGCTAACGAGAGAAAACAGACTTTATGAAACAAAAACTGATTACATTTTTCTATCAACGATGAGGTAAGAGGTGACTGAAATACACAAAGTTTTTGTGAGCTAATTTATCTATATTAAATGCAAAAAGACTAATATGTTAAGTATTTTCGTCACCTACAACTGCAGTAAAAGTTTTTTTTCCTTGAGTAAGACCAGAGTATTTTTATTAAACTAAAAATTCACAAAAAACATGAAATCACATGAAAAAATGAACACTAAATCAAACAAAATTTAATTATAAACTGTCTTTAAACATTTTTGATGATTTCTATGTTACCAAATTTCTTGCTTTTGATGGTTGAGGTTGAGGTGGAAATGTAGCGAAAAAAAAAACGAAGCTGATACACAGAACTGCTGGTGTCAGTAGTAGCTGTTAAAAGTATGTCAAAAAATTTGAGAATTTTAAACAGAGACTGTGATGGGAAGAACAAACCGAAGTAAAACTGTTCCTTGTTCTCTTTGTGTGTGTAGGAAGCAGACACAGATGACAACCAGGGGACACTGGGCTTTGAAGAGTTCTGCTCCTTCTACAAGATGATGTCAACCCGTAGGGACCTGTACCTCCTCATGCTCACCTACAGCAACCACAAAGACCACCTGGACACAGACGACCTGGCCCGCTTCCTAGAGACTGAGCAAAAGGTAGACACTGTCTGCATTTCAGCTTTTCAACTACTACTAAGATTGACATTGAAACATGCATAACTGATTTATTGTTGGATAACTGCTGAACTTAGAATGGTCAGCTTAAAAAGGCTATAATAGTGCTGCAGCAGAACTAGACACTTTTTTTCACTCATTCTTCTTCCTTGTCTAAACTTGGAGCCTATGTTACTCACAATGCAACTCGGCAGTAAACAGTTTGGCTGGAGATTTGTTTGTAATTCTGTGTATTTGCTTAATTTCTGTTTGTCTGACATTCAGACCGGAAGCCTGCACAGCTGTAGACCACTGTCTGACCAAAAAACAACAAAACCTGTTGGTTTTTGCAAGTCATCGCTGTTTTTCAGCCACAAAGTGTTGGTGGTTTTTAGTGACCCGTTGCTGTTTTTACATTGGGATGGTGCCAAAAAGTGTTTTTTTTTTCTACAATGACATCACTGCACCTCCTTGGATAATAACACACAAACAGAGCATTTTAAGCTAATAAAAAAGGATCTTTTCCTAACCATAGCCAAGTAATTTTTGTGCTAAAATGTAACCACGTTAACCACAATGTTAAAATGTCTTATTGTATCTGCTACATGCTGGGTCTTCAACCTTGAGGGAACCCTGGGGAGTCCTCAGAGTTACTGTAGGGGGTCTGCCAAATTAGTTTAGCAATTTAAATATCATAAATGTTTGTTTACCACAGAGCATATTTTCTGCCATTATCTAAACTCTAATGGCTCATCCCTTCTTTTATATCTGAGCTACCAAACAGTTGCAAACAGTTAAAAGCTTACACTCCTCAGGAAAAAACAGACATGCATGAATATTTCTGTCTCTATCATCCCAATTTGTGTGCAGTAGTGGTCTTTTATTGCTCAAGGCCTTGAAAAGGTTCTTGGTAAACAGTGAACCAATCAAATTTAAAAGCCCTTCATGAACTGCTTTAAAAACTCAGCAGAAGTTTGCCGTTTCTGCTCTTTCTCAGTTTTGTGGGCTGAACACCCATTAGGCTCCTCGTTTTTTGCTTCTGCAAGGTGGTAGGTCAAAAGCTTAAGTGAGTAGCCATCGGGCCCTGAAGTGGTGCTAAATGTAGGGAAATAAAGACAGTGAGGGCCCTTCAGGGGCATTAGCATTAGTACCATCACAGCACTTGAGATGCACTACTAAAAGGTTTCTCCTCACTAATGATGCCACCGCCTCAAAAAGCAAAAAAGAGCAAATGAGCTGGTTTTTCTTTAAGGACCCAGAGCGTTCGTCCTTCAGCTAATTTGCACTGTGGCAGGCTGTTTAAATGTTTAGAAACAGTCACTTAAAAAGCAGAAGGCTATGTTTGAATAGATTTCGTCAGTTCTGCTCAGGTAGACAATTACACTCAGCATTTAGTTCTTACACTCAGCAATTAGTTCTGGCACCTTGAATAAGATGGCTTTCCTTCTTCTGTTATTGGACAGCGGTGGAAGCAGATGTGTGAAGTGATTTGCTTGAGAATGATGTCAACATGCAGCAGAGTTATCTAATTAACTACACACTTTGCTGCTATCTGTGTTTTTGGGCCTCAAATAACAAAAAAAGAGGGTGTGAAATGGTCCAGGTTGTGGATTCAAGTGTCTGTTGGAGTGCTGCTGTTGGTTGTGTGTCTTACTGTACTGCTCTGGAGCTGATAACTGACTGAACTGTGGTAATGGCAAACAATAGCCAGTCTCTCTTCCCACGCTGTCCAAACTAAACTGTTCCCAAGGCAGAAGGGAAGAGAACAGTGTTGTTGGACATTTAGTTGGACAACCTTACAACTACCACATTATTAGACTGGTCAGTCTTTCTGTATTTATGAATATCTCAGAGCCTGTTTACACCTGGTGTTGCCATGAATTTCAGTGAACAGAATATGAGTGGACAGCTGAGACGCATTACCGCCCACGTCACTTACACTCGAAAGTCAAAGGGCTGTGCACACAGTTATTACATCTTAGTCACATTCATGATTGTGTCAGTACAGCTGGAGATATGGCTGTCAGCAGAATTAAGCAGTCTCCTTCCACAGGGCAAAATGATGGACAGTCACGCAACACCTCATCCAACATGGCATAAAACGGGAAAGTTGCAGCATGTTGGCACACTGCCATCAATACAACAGCCAGGTCTCACTTCCAGCTCGTCATATACCACTGCTTTGCCAGTGGATGTCAGTGTCAGACACCAACGCACAGAGGCACCTTTTACGGCTCTATATAAATCTCTGCTGGGCTGGTTCCTTCTTATTTGTGTATTTATGGTTTTTTTGTAACCTTAACCACAAACTTTTCAAGTAAACTTAAGCCATAATGCGTTTTCATCCTGGTCGTGGAACTGTGGACCAGCTCTGGACCCTTTGCAAGGTCCTTGAGGGTGCATGGGTGTTTGCCCAACCAATCCACATGTGTTTTGTGGACTTGGAGAAGGCATTCGACCGTGTCCCTCAGGGAGTCCTGTGGGGGGTTCTCCGGGAGTATGGAGTATCGGACCCCCTGATACGTGCTGTCAGACTCATTTCCATTTAGGGTTGGACTCCGACAGGGTTGCCCTTTGTCATCGATCCTGTTCATAACTTTGATGGACAGAATTTCTAGGCGCAGCCAGGGCGTTGAGGGGGTCCAGTTTGGTGACCTCAGGATTGGGTCGCTGCTTTTTGCAGATGATGTGGTCCCGTTTGTTTCTTCGGGCTGTGACCTTCAGCTCTCACTGGATCGTTTCGCAGCCGAGTGTGAAGCAGCTGGGATGAGAATCAGCACCTCCAAATCCGAGATCTCAGCCAGAAAAGGGTGGGGTGCCCTCTCCAGATCGGGGAGGAGATCCTGCCACAAGTGGAGGAGTTAAAGTACCTCAGGGTCTTGTCCATGAGTGAGGGAAGGATGGAGCGGGAGATCAACAGGCAGATCGGCTTCTGCTGTAATACAGACTTCGCACCGATCTGTCGTGGTAAAGAGGGAGCTGAGCCAAAAGGCAAAGCTCTCGATTTCCCGTTTGATCTTCGTTCTTACCCTCACCAATGGTCACAAGCTTTGGGTAGTGACTGAAAGAACAAGATCACGGGAACAAGCGGCCAAAATGAGCTTCCTCTGTAGGGTGGCTGGGCTCTCCCTTAGAGATAGGGTGAGAAGTTCGGTCATTCAGGAGGAGCTCGGAGTAGAGCTGCTGCTCTTCCGCGTTGAGAAGAGCCAGATGAGGTGGCTCGGGCAACTAATTAGGATGCCTTCAGGACGCCTCCCTGGTGAGGTGTTCAGGGCATGTCCCACCGGTAGGAGGCCCCAGGGAAGACCCAGGACACGCTGGAGAGACGATGTCTCCCAGCTGGCCTGGGAACGCCTCGGGATCCCCAGGGAAGAGCTGGATGAAGCGGCCGGGGAGAGGGAGGTCTGGGCTTCCCTGCTTAGGCTGCTGCCCCAGCGACCCAATCCTGGATAAGCAGTAGACAATGGATGGATGGATGGATGGAAGAGAAGTGGTCAAATGGGTCCTAGACCACCTCAGCAGGTGGTCTGAGTGATCGGATCACAGTGTATCTCGGTGGTCATTTACAACTGTCCACTTGCGATCTGATCACACAAAACACATGTTAATACTAGGTGTAAAAAGGGCTGTTCATGTATTATAAATAAAGCCCACTGAACAATTTTTTTGATTGATCTAGACCTGTTATATTCATATAGACTATAGATATACACCTCAATTCTGACATTAAAGCTGGTATCTAAAAAAGGTCTCCGGCAGTATACCTAGAAGCCTCCTAAAGGCCTGAGGTGGAGGGTGAAAATAACTGCTGTAATGGTTCACATGGTAGAGTCACTGTCCACAGCACCAGTTCTGTCAGTGCAACAACACAGCACTGACTTGAGTCAACAGCAATGTCTTTCAGGACAATAGCATTTATTTTTGATAAATTATGGCTATGTAATCTTTTCTGCATTGAAAATGCATTATAAATGGGAGCTTATCTTTATATTTCAATGGCAAACAGATATGGGTGCAAAAAACTCTCCAAAGGAAATACAAAAAACAATTTAAAGTTAATAAACAGTTTAGTAATCTGATGTTGATGCTTTCTTACATATTTGCTGAAATGCAATAAAGCTGTGTGTGTGTGTGTGTGTGTGTGTTTGTGCGCGTGTGCGTGCGTGCGTGCGTGCGTGTGCGCACAGAGCTGTCAGCAGCTTGCAGGCTCTCTGCTGCTCAGTGAGCTGTTTGGTGCCAGTCCTCAGTAACAATGGATGTGGGCTAACATCTGCTGAGTGTCTGGATTTCCTCTGCACACAACATGCTCTCATCCAGATTAGGATGGGATGGTTAGTGAACTCAGGTGGCACAGTGGCGTCGTGGTAAGCACTTTTGCCTCACAGCAAGAGGGTCTTTGGTTCGATCTGTGGGCGGGGCCCTTCTTTGCGGAGTCTGCATGTTCTCCCTGTGTCTGCGTGGGTTCTCTCCGGGGTCTCCGGCTTCCTCCGACATTCCAAAGACATGCAGGTCAGGTTGATTGGGGACTCTAAATTGCCCTTAGGTGTGACTGTGAGCGTGACAGGTTGTCTGTCTATATGTGTCGGCCCTGTGATAGTCTGGCAACCTGTCCAGGGTGTACCCCTCCTTCCGCCTGATGACAGCTGGGATTGGCTCTAGCCCCCGCAACCCTTGCGAGGACAAGCGGTTACGGACAATAAATGAATGGTTAGTGGACTCCACTTAAAACACTTTTAGGCACTCACCCTGCACAGTGCTGTAGAAGTGGGTTTGAAAGCCATTTTCTAAAATGGAAACAGTACTGTGGAAAAAAAGTCTCAGCAGGTTACTGAGCCAAAGCCACGGTCCCTCACATGGTTTACAGTGTCACAAAAACACGGACACACGATGAGAGTCCCGGCTGAGCCCCACCCCCTTTAAATGATTAATAGAGATGTGACTGATTGATCAGGGGGCTTTAAAGAGCAGCTACCAGACTGACAGCTCGATTGTGGAAGCAGGATGGACAGAAAACTGACAGTCGGGGAGCGCTCGCATCATCACATATTCAAGCTGGAGGGGAATTTCTTTACCAGGAATGCATTAGTTCTCGTTGTGTTTTTGGTGTATACATAGTTTCGGTTTTTGACATGCATTTACTTAATCTGTAGATGACCAAGGTGACCAAGGACCATTGCCTGGAGATTATCAACAAATTTGAGCCGTGCTCTGAGAACCAGAAGCAAGGAGTTCTGGGAATTGATGGTAAGTCCTCTTTAATTCCAATTCTCTTGTGTTTGGAACTGAACTGAATTTTTCTTCTGAAAGTTTTCTATTTCACCATCTACATATTAAATATTCTGTTCATATTTACTGCTATTCAAAGAATCCCCTTTCAGAACTAACGCTTAATGTTATTTTTTTCTAAAATGTTCCCCAACAAGGTCAGATTTTTGCAAAAGGACTTGTTGCAGTCCTTGGCTCTATCAAAGGTGTCAGATGGCTTTAAGCCAATCACTTTGGCTTTGAAGAATGGGCTCTTTTTATTCTTTTCTGAATAGCTGATTACATTCCATTCATCTGGCAGATGCTTCTGTCCGTAGAGACTCACAATGAGAGCATGTTCAGGGCTACAGTGCGAGTGCCACCAAGTGATGGGGATTTTTCTTTGGAAAGAGTATAGACTTTAATAAGTCATTCATTGCAAAGTCCAGAGTCTTTTATTAGTATTGACTGTTTGAAGGTAAAGTTACAACATAAGTTTCAGTATGTGTTTATGAATCCACGCTCACAGTTTGAATCATCTTTCTGGCTGCTGCTGTGCAGAATATCTGCTGTATTTTTATAGTGCTTAGAAAAGATATGACACAAAAACATCATTTTTTCCTGTCTCTTTTTGGAAAGATAAATCAATAAAATGAGAATATCTGACTGCTGAGTACACAGGTGGGAAATATTCTTGTATGCTTGTTTTGACTGATTAAGTTTAGAAACTTTTTATCTCTCTGTTTATTGAATATTTTAGGCACTGTGAGAGAAACAAATATTCTCAGAGAACTAAATTAAAATATTTTGAGAAACAATATGCAAAAAGTATGTTAATGGAGAGAATAACAGAATACCATATACCTTGAAAACCAAATTGGCTGTTTTTAAGGGAATCACTCAATGATTTTAATGAAAAGTGGAAATATATAGCTCCTACAGGACGAAACTGTGGACAGGATATTTCAAGAATCAAAGTATTAGTTGACCCCGTAGTCGTGGGAATGTGATCTGAACAGGGGGTGCTGAAAGGAAAATTGTGTGTGTGCTTAATACTACTGACATTTTTATCATGAAAAATCAATGAAGCCAATATTCAAAAAACATTTTAAGAGATGAATTAAAATGAAAATAATGTAATTCCAAAAATAAAGTCATGATTTTATATATGAAATAAGAGATAAGGAAATGTTTGCAAATAAAATCCAAACACATACAAACAAAATTTAATTTAATTTATTATATATTTTAATTTAATATATTATTATATTTATATTGTTTAATAATATTTGTTATATCATACATATTTCCTATGAAATCCATCTTTTTAATGCCCCCGCACTAGCGGTAGCAAAGGCCAGAGGTATTATTTTTTTTTATTTTATTGTTTCAGGTTATCTGTATGTACATTTGTCTAATTCTTGTGAGTGTAATATCTCCACAACACCTTCTTTAACACCTTTCTTTAAATTTCGCACTTATGGCCACTTGGACTCTAGTATGAACTGACTAGATTTTGGTGGCCAAAGGTGAAGGTCACTGTGACCTTGTATGTCTCATTTTCAAGAGCGCGATATCTCAAGAACACCTTTTTTCAAATTTGGCACAAACATCCATTTGGACTTTAGAATGAACTGATTTGAATTTTGGTGACTGATCAGTCCTGATTAGCAGAACACGCCTGATGAAGCTAATCAGGTGTCTGGAACACAAAAAGATGGTAAATATACCACATTGGACCAGAAAGTGAGCACTATCTCTGTAGTTGTTGACATTTATTATATTACACGACTACTGTTTTAATTTGAGAATGAGTACTTCTGATATTAGAAGCTAGCGATTTGGTGTGAGATTTATATGCCCTATTGATAACATAATAAATGTAATTATCCTTGCAGTTTAAATTTCAGTAAATTAAGAAATGCGAGTATAATAAGTCAATTATATTCATATAGCCCCAAATCACAACAGAATACAGCGCTGGTCTAGACAATATTCTTTAACTTACAAAGACTCAACAACTACACTTAGACAGAGAGCTTCACAGCAACTACAACAATAAATATTATGATAACAGAAATATGGCATAATAATTTTAAAAGATAAACTAAAAATAAATAAATAAAATAATATATATAGTATTTGATTCTGTGATAAAAAGTAAAGTAATTCAGTGTTGCGTTTTAAAGTTCTAAAAATGTGAGCCATGTCAGAATGGATGTAATGTAAAATTTAAAAAGCAAAGTAGTAAAGCTGCGTTTGTTTATTCCAGGTATAACGAATTACATGCGCAGCCCAGGGGGACATCTTTAACCCAGAACACTACATCGTGAGCCAGGACATGAACCAGCCGCTGTGCAACTACTTCATCGCCTCCTCACACAACACTTACCTGATGGGAGACCAGCTGATGTCACAGTCCAGGGTGGACATGTACGCCTGGGTGCTGCAGGCCGGCTGTCGCTGCGTAGAAGGTCAGCGTGGACACGTGGCACACACACTGATGAAGACATATATTCACACACACACACACACACACACACACACACACACATACACTCACTGTATACCAGCACAGTTTAACATAGGGTTAAAACGTAAAGTTATTTTTTAAAGCAAGTAGCAGTGCTGATATTTTTGGATTGAAGCTCATTTATATGCCTGTAGCAGTTCACTAAAGATGCTCTAGTGAGTATTTGCGGCAGCAGAATGTTGTACCTGGAACTTAGTCAAAATAAACTACAGGGTGTGTTCATGGTAAGGAAGGAACATGGCATCCAGTGCAACATTGCACAATGATGTGTTTAACAGCAGTGGAGCTGTATGGCACCGAGGAGGAAGATATATCAGGCTCTAGATACACATGCTATGCTTGTTAGTAGATGCATTCATAGTTGGTTTGGGTCTGCATGTGGGATTTATGGTGGGTCAGAACAGTTGTGACAATGTGTTTTTAAACTATAAGCCATGTTTTTTTTTTGTATTACTGGTATCGTGATTTTTAGTAAGCTTCCTAATGACCCCTTCTACTTTTTCTGTCCTGTCCACAGTGGACTGCTGGGACGGTCAGGATGGTGAACCCATCGTCCACCACGGCTACACTCTAACCTCCAAGATCCTCTTCAAAGACGTCATCGAGACCATCAACAAGTACGCCTTCGTCAAGAATGAGTAAGTTTACACACACACACACACGGGACACCCTCCAAAGGGCCCTGCTTCCGTGCCTCGAAAGTTCAGAGGCCCTACCGTTGATCGCGAGACATGGCCAAAGGAACTCTGGGGTTACAGCGGATGCAGATGCTCAGTCAGACTGGTATCTGGGGAATTTTGAGGTCGATGCCTTGAGCTCTTTGTTCCTCGGGCCATTCCTGAGCAGTTTTTGGGGCATGGCATGGTGCATTGTTCTGCTTGGGGGTTACTGCCATCAGGGAATGCCGGTGCCATGAGGGGGTGCACCTGGTCTGTAATGATGTTTGAGTGGATGAAGCGTGTCAAAAGGCATCCACATAATTGCTAGGACCCCAGGTGTCCCAGCAGAACATCGCATTGTAACGAGACGATTAACTGCCAATGGTTTTCATGTTTTGATTGGTGTATATCTGATTCACTGACTCACATGCTCACACACTCAGCCAGTCAGAACACTCCAATAGATTGCTTTCGTGTTTTATCGTCTTTCCATTGATGGCAACTAATAAACCGTAAAGCGCGTGTGTGTACCGCTTTAGGAAAGTGGAGAGTAACCGCAGCAGTATACAGACATGCAAAATGTCAGTACACATCACAGTGTTGCATTACACAGGCTGTTGCATTGTAAAACCATGGAGAAAAATGGAGGAAATGAGGCTTGGAATACAATAGCAGGGTTGGTTGAGTTTAATACATTTCAAAGCCTCTTTACGTGTGAAACATTAATGCACTGGGTCTGCTTGTAAAGGCTCTCCCTAAAGGGTTGGTACATGTTGGTGTTCAGTCACTGTTTGGTAATGGCATGTGGAGTGATGAGTAAAATGTTTTCATTTGATCATAGACTGTACAATTAATACACATAAGCAGGGACGGGGCTGATCTAATAGTGTATCTGAATGTAGTGTGCTTGTTGGAGGACAGAGATCATTGGCTCTTACAGTGAGAGCTACACGTTTGTGTTTTTGGTCATATCATTTGATCTTATTATTTCAGGGTTTCACACACATTAATTTATTTGTGACAGGCTGCCACAACTAAATCATCCGCTGACAGAAATAGATTTTTGAAGCTGGACTGGTCATTAGGAGTAATATTGGAATTAATAAACTGTTGGGTTATTTATAGCACACTTGGAGCACAGACAGAGCAGCAGAATGTGAAGCATAATTAAAGTGAAACTGAACCATTCATTCTGCTGGATCTAAAAGTTAACTTAAACAGCCGCTCCTCTCATCCGTTGATGTGATCTGAATGCATCGACAGATGCAAGGAAACAATGCAGTGCTTCTCCTGGCGTTAAAACAAGTGTGGTTGGCTCTCATCTGGTGATCCCTTGCGTCGTGTCAGAAGTTATTTGCAAAAGGTTGAGCTGTTTTTTAGGGGGGCAGAGCCACCCTGTAAAGCCACATCTCATTCACAATAAATAGCAGCCTATCATTATCCCATTTTGAGTCTGTAAGTTTGAATGTTGCTCAACATGTCACTCCAGCATCTCTAAAGAGGTGATAAACTTTGTTCAAACCACTCAGTAAGCTCTCATGTGAAAGCTCCACTCCTTATGGTTCCTGACTCATTTAATCATGTTTTTACTTAAATTTGACTCCCGTATGTACAGAGCATACACAGTACTGATCTTACTCACACTTGAGCATATCCAGAGACATACCAACAAAGAGAGAGAGAAAGAGAGAGAGAGGAAAATATACACAGACACTCTCCTTCTCCTCCTCCTCTTCCTCCTCCTCTCCTCCTCCTCTTCCCCCTCCTCATCCTCATCCTCATCCTCACAGAATCTGCATCACAAGGTGATAATCTCATCGACATGCACAGTCTGGAGGATGCTGGGAAAAACTCTATATTTAGATCACGTCTCCTCGAGTAAAATGAAGGAGAAACACTTGCTCACTTTGTTCACCCTCGCTGTGTGTTTTTGAAAGCCGTAATTGTGGACACTATATTCCACAGATAATTGGCTAAAAGGGAGCAGGGTGAAAGGCTGCATTCAACATCAAAGAGCGATCAGATTTTCCAGGGCGATGTATAAAAGCGGACTCTGCAGAGGGCTGACGGGGACAAAACTGGCACAACACGCTTCTGTCTGACTTAGGGCAGACTGGAGGTGTATTTTTTTTTTTTTTTTTTGTGTGTGTGTGTGTGTGTGTGTGTGTGTGCGTGCGTGCAATTAAAGGGATACTTTGCTGATTTCCAACCATTTGTATGATTAGAATGTGGGTTGTTGATATGTAAATGAACTGTGGGAACCTTCCCTCCCTCTTACCAGTGCCCAAATCTTGCTGCTCATCTCTCAGCTTAAGGCGTCATCTGGCGAATGTTTTCTTGCGCCATAGCTGATGCTCGAGCTACAGATTGTAGTTCTGTATTTTCTTATGGCTGCCACCACAAACACAAAGTGTATGGAGGCAGACAGAGAGAGAGAAGGAGCTTTCTCTTAAACCTGAGCACATTGGCTTGAATTCTTTCAGAAAACATGGAGAGTAGGTAGCTGTGGCTCAAGAGGTAGAGCAGGTGATCTACTGATCAAAGGGTCAGCGGTTCAGTCTCAGGCTCCTCCAGTCAACATGTTGAAGTATCCTTGTACAAGATGCTGAACCCCAAATCAACTATTTTCTTACCAAGTTGCAATTGCCTTTTTCCCATGTTTTTAAAAGAAATCGCACCAATTTGCTCCGGGTTCAAAGGTTGAAATACTTGTGAAAGGTGTCTGAAAGCAGCACAAGGAGAGTGATGTTACTTCAGGTTCCAAAGGGTTAAACATCAACCAAACTCAGATCAAACTGTAAAACTAGGCAGAGCTGATCAAATATAAACCAACGTTATTGCCTCTTTCTTACCTAAAAGGGTTAGGGTTTGGGTGGTGTAAGGATAAACCCCTACAGGGTTCGTACAGTCATGCAAACCTGGAAAAGTCATGGAATTTTCAAATTGCAATTCCCAGGCCTTGAAAAGTTTTGAAAAACTAAATATACCGTAAAAGTTAAAATTCTGTTTCACAAATCTGTATAATAACACATGATGTGTTCAAGGACCATCAGATATTTGAAAATCCAATGATAATTTCTGTTTGACAGTTTTTGGCTGTGGTAAAATGGGTTATTTTTGGTGCCACCCACAGGTGGTATTTATATAAAATGTTATATAAAATATTAAATATTCCTGGGAGCATAATCTATGTTATTTTTTTTTAATACCAAAATTTAAATACATGCTAGACAAAAAAAAAAAAAAAAATCTTTAAAAATCTTCAATTCTTTAAAATTCTGCAGTAAAATAAACACAAAACACAGCCATTTAAAGTTGTATGCCCCTCCCCGAAAGCCAAAACGAAAAACAAAGGTCCCTCCCCAGTGCTTAAAAAATTATTTGACATGCCTGCCATTCTTCTTTTTTCACCACCCCCACCTCTCTCCTAAATACCAAACAGTCCCTAAGTTGTATTTAAATATTCAATTCTAATCCTGTTCTGAATGAATTCTTTTTTAAATTATTTATATTTAAAAAAAATCTATTATATGGTAATAAAAAAGAACCAATAAGGAGCATCGGTGGTTGATGATGAATGATTCAGAAAATCTACGATCTTGAAAATTGGTCTCAAAGTCCTGGAAAAGTCCTGAAGATATATTGGTAAAAATGTGTTTGAACCCTGAGCCTAACCCTTCAGCCCTCTGACTCCAGTCTGTTGTGTGATTCTTCCTTAGATACCCGGTCATCCTCTCCATAGAGAACCACTGCAGTGTTCTTCAGCAAAAGAAGATGGCCCAGTACCTGACTGAGATCCTGGGGGACAAACTGGACCTATCCAACATCAAAGCTGATGAGTCTGGACGGCTGCCGTCACCAGAAATACTCAAGGGCAAGATCCTTGTCAAGGTAAAGTCAGAGCCTGCCTTGGAAGTTTAAAAAAGTGACGGGCTGTCCTCGGCGAGGGGAGTCGGTCCTCAGGCGATTATTTCAACTCACCGTGTTATTATGAGCAGTTTGAAGCTCACAGAGCAGACTTCAAAGGTTGCTGATGGTGCTGATTGAAGTGATGTGATTAGAGAAATGTGAAATGTTTGGGAGAGGAGAATGAAAAATACAACCTGACTGAAGGCAGAGATATAAGCTGAAGATGTTTATGGACTGTGTGTAGTGACTGCAGGCTGCCTCGTTGCCCTGTGTTGTTATCCAAAAACAATATGCTGAGTCCGGCTGACCACAGAGAATGATGATGGCTGCAAGTCACAAGCAGGCTTTTGATCACAGGCATCACTTTACAGCTGAGAGGAGCTCTAAGGGGATAAAAATGTTGCTGCGCTCGTGTCACCCTCAGGTGATACGGCACATTTACATTAAACTTTGGGAGCTGGGGCAGGTACTCAGGAACCTGGACATTAGGATAAAATTTATTTATATAGCACTTTAATTAACAAGGTTGCAAAGTGATTTTCAGAAAAGCAACAGATAAAAAAAGCCAACAATAAAACAACAATAAAATAAAATCCAAATAACACAGTGATCATATATAAATACTGGGGAATTATTATTATTTTTTATAAAAGAGTAGTGTACAATGGCCGCAGAGGGATGGTAAAACTTAGCAATAGCAGCATACTAGATATTCATAAATGCGTTCCTATAAAAGACTTAAAAAGGGATTCAAAAGACACTAATGATGTAGCGAGTCTGATCTCAATGCGTTAAGTGTTTCACAGTTTTGGGGCGCTGACAGCAAAGGCATGGTCACCAGTAGTCCACCAGGATGCATGTGTTCTTTGTTTTTTTTTTTTTAATCTGTCAACATTTTAATGATTTTCCCCTATTGTTCCACTCATACACATACATACTTCTGGTCCACCTTTGGTCCATATTTAAGTTTTCTAGCTGCTGACTCTGGCTCTCTCTGATGGCTTCCTCTCCATGAATATAAATGAGGGCCTGGACATTTTTTCTTCGTCTTTTTTCACCAGATGCGGTAAAAAGATGTTTTTTGAACCTTTTGTACCAGTAATCAAACACATTTTTTGGAGAAGCACAAATAATGTGATGGAAACCGATATAAATTTTACCTGAAGCTTCTTGTTGGAGGGAAAAAAAATCATGATTGACATGTCTGTGTGTCAGTCATTGTTTCTTTAAATCAATTCATGCTATTATCGATGGCCACAAGATAAAAATCCCCACTGTTTGCAACACAGTCTGTAATTTCTCTGACTTGTTGTTTCATTTACATCACATTATTGAAATGTAATGGCTATATTGTGATTCAAAATCTTACATATTATACAGCAAAATGAAGCACAGAATGTCTAGTTTTCAGCTGTTACCCTCTATTTAAAACACAAGTCTAATAAGTAAACACACACACACAGTCATTTAAGTATCTCATCTATAATATTGAGTAGTTTGGGGTGTTTATGGGCTCCAGCTCTGATCAGCAGTGATGGAAACACAACACTATTGTTGGAAGCGCTAATTTTGCCCATTTTACGGCATGATCCAATGTGCCACCATACAATACTGTCCATCTCTGCCCAAGAAGTGCTCAAACATTGCTCCAAATTAATTAAGTTTGTAAGAGAAACTGAATTTATTTATTTTTCTTTATCTAACTTTATTTAACCAGTTTGTTCCACTTGAGATCAAAAATCTCTTTTTCAAAGGAGACCTGTCGGACAAAGACACAAAGGGAGACAAAATGTAATTCACAAACACTAAAATTAGCATAAAAAGAGAATTTTCTATGAGTCAAAAGAGAACATTCTGGGAGTCATTTGTACAACCAAGCAGGCTAAAAACATCCACCTCCTATAGAATCTGCTTCTAAGTCTTTCATTTTAGATTTAAAAACATTTAGGGACATCAGCTCTTTGAGTTTGAAGTCATTCTGCCTCAAATTCCAGGTGAAGAATACCCAAAAGCTCTTTTCCCAATTTCTGTCTGAGCATTTGGGACAGAGAGCATAAAGAGGTCCTGAGAACACAGTGAATACTGTCAGGTACTTTTCTGCGTGATGGAAATGCAGAGGTAGTGTATGAGTAGACCAAGAACTGCCGTCTATATAAAGGTGTACCAATGGAAGAGCCGACAGGTCACCAGAGCAGGCCGTGCTACCCTAGAGTACAGCTCACAACGATGAGTCAGAGCTTTACAGTTTGTAATGAACCTGAGGGAGGCATGGGGAGCTGTATCAACCATATGGAGACACAGAGCAGAGGCGTGCACATACAAAAGATCACCAGAGTCCAGCACAGTTAAAAAAAGTTGCAGCAACAAGATACTTTTTTTACATTGAAAGAAAAACACAATTTGTTTTGAAAATACAAACTCAGTTTTAGCCTCAGCTTGAATATCTAATGGATTCAAAAAAGAAGCAAGTACAGTTGCATTTTCACTTTCATCACTTATTTGATCCATTGTCTATATTTCGCAGTTTTTCCTGCATTTAAAAAACTTAAATGTACGTGCTAATCTTAGTGGAAAAATTGTGTTCTGTTACGCAAATAACAAAACACTACAATTGAAGATCAATCCAAGCTAAGGCAGCACAGGACAGTTTTCCAAAGACTGTAACTGATGACAAAAACTATATTAAAGATTTTTATGGTTATATAAAACTATATAGAAGAAGCCCCAACATTGTAATCCCCCACCACTGAAATGCTGTCAGTGTAGCTGTGTGGTCATAAACACCATTGCATCGTTTCCTTTCATTTCCCACTATAAGTACCTAAAAATTCAGCCAGTAGTCTCTTGTGGTCATTGTGATGTAAACCATCTGTCCAGCGTAGCACTGTGGCACAGTTTCGTCTCAAAGTTTGTCTCACACACAGCTTTAACCAACACGGGCATGTTAGCAGGGAGGGGACAGTGTTGAGGTTAATGAGGCTTTATTGATGCCAGATGCTTTCACTACAGAAAAGGCACCTCGCCAATACCCGGCACGGTAAGGACTGCTCTGCCAGCAGTTCACCAGCGCTCCACCTGTGTGTGCACTGGGGGAATCTCCACCCAACACTTTGCACTTAGATTCATCACGTCTTACCCAGCGGTAACCGATAGTTAAATCATGTCTTATGTTTTGTTGTTGTTTTTGCTCATTATCTGTTGTCTCATTTGCAACATTAGTTTAAATTTTTTCCCTCACTGGATAAAAAAGCTGAAACACCAAATTGAACAATTTGTCCTCTTGGCTCAGAAAAAAAAAAAATATATAATGGTAAAAATTGTGTCCAGGACTGTTAGTTGTGTGTCAGGGGAGTGTGTGTAGATGTGTGTGTAGGTGCAGCAGTAACTCTGTCCACAGTTTTGGCAGGGAGCGGAGGAGATCGATAAACACACAGACAGACAGACAGAGAGAACACATCACTTTGTTCAGTTCCTGCAGGCTTTCTGTGGTTGTGAACTTTGGACTTTCTCTTAGAGAGTTAGAGAGGGAGAGAGAGAGAGAAGCGACGACTGATTCTCTGCACCTCTCTCTCTCACTTTGACAGAGAACTGTCGATAAGTTCAAAAAGTGTTTAGCACTTTGAAAATGACATGTGAGTACTCCAGCTAAGACACTTGTGCCAAAAAATGGCAAATGTTGGAGCTGCAAATTCTAAGCACTTTCCTTAACTGATTAATCTGTAAAACTTATGATCAATTAATCGATTGTTATTTAAAAAAAAAAAACGTAAAAACTTTAATTATTTCAAGGAATACCAAATTTTTTTTATCCTTAGTCAAAGCTCATAGCAACATATTGAATATATTTTGACAGCATTTCATGGCGAATCATTAATCTATTTAATTTCACGTTCTATTAAATTCTTAACAACTGATTAATCGATTATCTATTAATTGTTATCATCCCTAAAGAAAATGTATATCAGACAATCAGACATTTAGCCCCACTATGTATCTATAATGTAATGAGCCTTTGTTTCATAAGCTCATTTTCCTGCAGCTACAACAATTTGAGTGTCAGAATACCAGTCGAATCAGGAGGGCTGTTTTCCAGTTTTTGAAAGTGGAAAGCAAACAAAACTGCTACCGTGTAGTGATGTGCAGCTGTCCCTCTGCCCTGCAGCTGACAGCCTGTGCAGCCTCACTGTGGACTCCAGGGCCAGACAGGAACAGCCTTATAGTGCTGCTGCAGGCTGTAGGCCACCACTGACCACAGGACAAACTGCCTGCCTGTTAATAATCCACGGCTCGGGCAGTGAGTGGGCCTATGTGTTACCAAAATATCGACTGCTGAACCTGTAAATGGACGAGGCTCACACATGGCTTTATGAGCTCCTAAATCCTCTGCAGGGATTTGCCACTCTGCTCTGCAGTAGGTTCTGGTGGACCAGTATCTTTCCATGCACTGTTTATTGGCGCTATGGTTAAAGCTCCATTAGGCCATTTAATTGCACTACTGTCCTTGTCCCAGTATTCCAGCACTGGGAGAAACTCCATTTATTGATGAAATAGGTCCGACTCCTCCACGGCTAGGATATAGACCATATCATAATCATAACTGTTTATTTACAATAACTTTGTAGTAGTATCAAACAGTGCTGAGCAAACTCTGCCTTCATTGATTAGTTTTAAGCCACATAAAACATCAATATCAGTTTTATTGTACGCTATATTCAGAATATTTTCACTGCTGTACCTTGCTGTCATACAGCCCTTAGCAATAGGGATTTGAGGCCATTATATCAAAAACACCAAACATTTTACTCCACTGAACAGTGATGATATTTATTGATTTTTTTTTAGGTGGCTAAAGTATGTTTTGCTGTGGCGCTGTGTACAGCAAAACATATTGCTGTGGACAGCGCCACAGTTTGACTGATTTATTTAAAACAAATGTAAAAGACTACCTTTTTAAGTTTTATGTCCCTTACCTAGGGCAGAATTAAAAACCCCTGACCCCTTTTGCAGCAACCTCTTCACCCCTCCCAAGTAACGAACAGTCCCTATCTCTATCCATGAAGGGAGGCCGGCGCAACGACTAAGAGCACGCACAGAACACCAAGTCCAGTTTAAGTCTGACAGAATAGCTTGACTTCAGTCGCATTATCTGGGTGGGTTAGTCTGTTTTGACAAATTCGATTTTAGTTGGACTAACATTAATGTATTTTACAAGTCCAGTTTTATATGGACCAACACAATAATTCAGCTTTTTCTAACTTAATGTAAATGTACTGAACATCAAGCGTGGCATTATAAGAAGGGGACTCAGCAGTTGTTAAGTCATTCTGTTGAAAACATTTTTGTTATAAATATATGAAATACTCTGATATGCTGTCAACAGGATACAGGATACAGATATAGTTTGACAATGTGTGCACAACCAGTCATATCACAGAAACATCCAATCACAGCAATCCTTCAGAGATACACAGCTCACTCATTAAAATAGGTAGAGTCGGGTTTGGAGCTGCACACACCAAATGCCGATGTTACACTATCAAAAGTCAGAAAGATGAGACAGAAACTCCCTCCTTCGGAGCACACAGAGCAGCAGCTCAGCGGTTGAGCAGAATAATGGTTAAAGTTTAAATGTTGCACAAATTACAGACTGACACAGTAGTATTGGTCACACAGAAACATCTAGCTTATGTTTAGCCAGAGAATCTCTGCGATTATGTTCATATAACAAGCAAATGTGTCCCAGATCCAATATTGTTTGTACATAGATCTGGGGTGGTATTCACAAACATTCTGAAAATACTCTAAGGGAGGTCCTGACTGAGCCTTAACATTTCTAGCAAGGAATCCTGGCTTAGGAGTGATTTAGGAGAATTCTCAGAGCTACTCAGGGTGAGGAGGGGACAGAAACTTTAATTTTAGTGAGGAGGTGTGGTTGACCCTGCTGCTAGGTATGAAACATCCTTTAACAGATGTGATTTGTTGTCACAAACACACCCTTTTGTGAGCCTGCAAAATATGGACAGCCAGTGGAAATGAAATGAACTGTGTCACAACATGAGGCTGTGAAAGCGTGGTTTGTGTGATCACTCTGCTGATAGTAGATATTTTAGTGTTGTTAAGTCTGGTGTTATATCGCTCTTGTGTTAGGCAGGAAATGTCAGCAGTAAGATTGACCACAAACATTGTGCCTGGTCCATCTAATCTGTAGTATTTCATTAACTCTCTGCCACCTAATGTTTGAAGACCGCTTCATCTTTCCACCATTTTCTCCTCTGCTTGATAAAACCCTTTAGCCTCTTAAAAGTCCTCCTCCCTACTGCTTACAGTTTTTACCTTAGGAACTCTCTCAAGGGTTAAGATAAGTTTTGAATAACTTTTATCTTTACTAGGACCTAGCTTTAAGGGGAAATTCTTAGAAAGTGTCACATTTCTGAGACTTTTCTTTGGATTTCATCACAAGGAGCAACTCTTTGCAATGGGAGGCTTTGTGAATACAGCCTCTATTTTTTCATAGTGTGGACACAAAAATCTAATTTTTTCCCTAATCACATCTGGATCACTCTTCGTATGTGTGGTCTGCAGTGGGAACAGTTATATTGGAATTGGCGTGTGTTCTTCTGCTCAGGTGGAAGTCGCTCACCAAACTGTCAGGGTGGTCTTTTGAAACCAGGTCCTCAGGGACAGCCTCAAGCTTTGGAGCCAATTTTATATGGTTGAATTACAGTTTTGTGAAGAGACAATAGAACTTCACAATCACAGCCCCCAAAAATCCGATCTTGGAAAATAACAGAGCATTAATAGAGTGGAATTAGTTACATAGTCTGGCCATTAAGACCACCATGAACAGATGGAAATAGCCACAGACTCGACAAAGACAAGTTCATCACCTGAAACATCAGCATCCATGAAAGCAAACTGAATGTACACCTTCTGTCTCATACACCAGCAAATAGACCCATCCTCTGAAACGTTCAGGGAGGAAAAGTGTATGACACAGTTTTGAACAACATACAGTCTGTCTGGCTGTGAATATTTCTGATTTTAGAAAATTAGTACACATTTTAACCAGGTTGAATATTTGTATGTACCGTATAACTTCAATTAACAGCCCGGCTGTTACTTTCTTAAACCACTGAACTCATCAGGCTTTTATTTGGGACAGGTGTCTTTATGGGAAGACAGGCTTTTAATTCTTTTCACAAAAACTGTTGCTCAGCAAAGATGGAAGTACAATAATGATTTATTTAAACCTCTTTTTTGTGTCTCTGTTGCGTACTTTGCCGGTATTACTTCTTCTTTGGTGTTCACGGTTTCAGGAAAATGAACTGACTGATTGAACTGTAGAGAGTCTTACCAAGCTAATAATGTGTGTTGCATGTCCATATTGACAAATATTTAAGCTTTTATATTTGCATTTAAGCAGCTAATGTTGTCTCCAGCAGGTAGCCAACAACCTGGTTTTATACATTCAAAGAACTTCTATAAAAAAGGAACAGGCTGGCCTTTATTTGTCAAAATGTGTCGCCACGCCGGGCCAGTAAAAGGGACTGGGTGTTTCATTGGGACAGGCTTATATTTAAAGCTTTATGGTAATATATCTATTTTAATAGATTATGTGTTTGCAATGTGCAGTTTCTGGTTAATTTTTACATTCTGCAACCTCAACTGTCTAATTTGGTGTGGGGAAAATTTCAAGCTTAATAGAAACATTAACTTTTTATGATGTCATATAGATCAGTCAAAAAAGACTTTTGTGCCATGTCATCCAGCCCCAATGTGAACATTTGGAGCACATTTTGATACTTTGTGGGCCTGAAAAGCAAAACGAAGTTGATGTTGTCTGCCTCCTTCAGATTTTTTGTTTTTCTTGCTGTAGTCTGTTCAGGACCGTTGTTCCTGCGTTGACAAACTTCAAATACTACTTCATTTTCTTGGAGTACATTTTGCCTTGAATACATGTAGTGCAGTAGAGAGATGGCTGAGGGCAGTGTTTTACAGGTCGTTTCTGAAGCCCTCTTAATACCAGGAATGACGTATCTAACCTCATTCTTTAATTAATTAAATATTGCAGCTGTGATTGTGAAGCTCTACTGACTCGTTCTTTTGTCCACCAGGGGAAGAAACTGCCTCCCAACATCGATGAGAACGCAGAGGAGGGAGACGTGTCAGACGAGGACAGCGCTGATGAGATGGAGGACGACTGTAAACTGATGAATGGAGATGTATGTACCTCGTTTTCTTTTTTCCCAATATTTTTAATTATACTTTTTAACATTCAACACAAATAGACAGATCGAACAATAACACAGAACAGGAAGCACACACTGGCCATGCAAACTAAATTTCTCACCTAAATCCAAAATACATAACAGACAACATATATTACTCAGAAAACAAAGCCTATAAAAAAAAAAGGAAATAACTTAAATAAAATAATTAACATTTCGTTTTGTACAAATCATTGTTCCCTAGTACCAAAAGTTTTCTGACAGTTTTCAGGGCTGTAATCCACCGTTTCCTTTAACACTAAATTCCTAAGTCTTTTACCAGTATATCTAAAAAAGGGTGTCCACGTTTTTAAAAAATCATCAACTTTACACCTGAATCTGTGTGTAAGATACTCTATTGGTATGAGGTCAAAGATCAGTTTATGCCATCCTTGGATTGTAGGCGGTGTGTCATCAATCCATCTAATTAATATGTTTTTTCCGAGCAGCAAATATAAGGACACTGAATAACCCTCTTTGATGTAAGCCCATAACCTTGGGACTGGGTAGGCCAAGGAGCAAAGTCTGAGGCTAAACGTTCCTTGTAAACATCAGGAATCAAATTTAGACAACAGAAAACAAATTTAGACTGACAATTTTACCCCAGTAATCTTCAACATGGATACACGACCACACATGATTGCCTATAGCTTCCCACTTCCACTTTACCTTGTTTCCTTTTATTTCACGTCAGCATGTTTATCTCCTCTATCCACCAGAGTGCCAGGCTTTGCGTCCTTTTGTCCAACAAGTTAAATATGAATTTTGTGGGTGACGGTTGATGTTTAAACTGAGCCCTGCTAAGTGTTCTCCTCTCCTGTCTTGTCTTTGTTCCTTAACTTTTATCTCCTGCATTGCCGTCTCTGCTGTTTGCTTTGTCTCTTTATTCTGTGCGCCTATTTGTTCTCATTCCTGCTCTTCTCTCTTCCCCGTTTGTCCTCCTTCTTCTTCTCTTCAACTGTCGCTTGCTTCTTTCAAAGTGGAAGGTATTGTATACAAAGCTCATTCTCACCTCGCTCAGAAAATCTCACCCACTCATCTGCCATTATATGTTCTCATCTGACCTGAGTTTAAAGTGTCTAAAAGTGGCTGGCCCAAAAAAAAAGTTTGCATCATTATCATCGTTCTCTATATGGAACCACATATGCTCATGGATATGTGTCTTATAGGTCTTAAAACTAGTGGAAACAGTGTCAGTCATAAGCAGTAAATGAGTAAATGTGCACAACTGGATGCTGTTGGTCCCATAATAGTAATGATGATAATAATGATAATAATAATAATAATAATAATAATAATAATGATAGAGTGCTAAAAATGAAAACCTAACAATACATTTATAAATATTAAAAAAAAAAAAAAAAAAAAGAAATATCATAAAACAAAAGTAAAAACAGTAAAAAAAAAAAAAAAAAAAACTAAACAAGAAGTTTATAAGAAATGACAACCATAATATGCGATAGAAAAAGCTAGGTGGAATTAGTTACAAGCAAAAGCATAGAAATGGGTCTAAAGCTGCTTCTTATTAGCCTCAGTTTTTGGAAACCTTGATACAGGCAGTGGCAGGGAAGACTGGTTCAGGTTAAATAGTTACACAGAATAATTTATTTGGTATGTAATATCAAATTTTCAGAGAAGCAGCTGGGAGAAGTTTGAGGTAAAGGGTATTTTTCAAGGTGGACTCTATTTTCCCGTCTTTTTGTGTCTAAGTGACTAATGGGCAGAATAGTTTTTTTCAGTTTTTAAACTTTTATCTTAAAAGATTTTAAGATTTGAGAGAGAGTGCTGCAGCGGCAAAGTAGACAACAGTGTTGTTCCTGTGGGCAGTGGGCACGATCAGTGTCAGTGTACATCCACATATAGGCTCAGATTGTAAATCGAAGTGTCTGACAACATTATGGAAAGGATTCCTACAGAGGTAGGCCTTCTATTAAAGAGAAGGATGCTTTATATTTATTCAGAAACAGCCCCAACATCGCTTTCACCAAACCCACTAGACCTCCTTTAAATTAACTGTAATTTCATCATTTTATATTGCATTTGACTCAAAGTCAACAGAAGCAAATTTACACTTGCAGAAACCATTTTGGATCATTTTCCCACTGTTCCAACAATCACCAACTCTGGTTTAGTTGAAACAAGCCCTTAATTCCCCAGATAGATTAAAAAGATGCTGGCTCTTTACAAGCTAAAATGACTGTTTATTTAAAAGGAGTCTGGTGGGTTTGACAATTGCGATCTCACTCTTTAACAAAAAGGTTTGTGTCTGTAGGGATCTGTTCCATAAGGTTGTCAGACACTTAGAGTAAAAAACTGAGTCTATTGGAGGCAAAAACAAGCACTTTAAGTGGACGTATATGGACATACACCATTTGTCAGCTACAACACTCTCAATTTCGGTGCAATTTCATAAGGTGTTTTTCCCATTAGTCACTCAGACACAAAAAACATGGGGAAATAGTGTCCAGAATGGAAAATACTTAAGTTACCCTTAAGTTTGGACAGTCTCTGATGCTGATTATATGCGAATATTACAAGACAGACCACTGTGGACATCGTTTTACACATCAGGACCAACATGGCTTGAACAGGCTAATGTTGTAATTCATTTTTTATTCATTATTCATCATCATCAGGAACCCATGTTTTATTCAGGGAAAATTGTCTGAGCATAAAGCTTTTTTACTGCAATGCCCTGAATTCACATTCATACGAGCTGAAAGAATACATAATATATGATAACAACCTCAGTAAAACATCCATAAAAAAATAACGAGCAGCTCTGTCTGTCGAGTATGATATAAAGAAATAAAAAAGTAAAAAGACTAAAGAAATCAAATAAAAAAAACATGGAAAACAATCAAATGTGCCATGAATGAAGGATAGATAACAACAACAGCAATAAAAAAAAACAATAAAAAGTAGGAAATAAAAACAAATAACCATCCTGTGTGTGAAAGCAGGATTGTAACTGATGATGTTTGGATGATAGATCGACATCAGGTCCTAATGAATATGTTTAGTTCAAACACTGGCAGCATGTGTGGGCTTTTGGTTCACTTTACTGAACAAATATTCTGACGAGATCATCTTTAGGTCCCGACGCTTTGGGCATTTTGCAAATTTCCAAGAGAGTTTTCAATATTTGCCCAAAGTGTGTCTTTGTCAAGGTGTTAAAACCTCTGAAGCAACAGTTCTTAATAGTAAGAAAAACTGAGAGCTATAATACAAAGTGTAATCATAATAAATCATTAAGTTCCACTCAGTTGTTCAAGCACTCTGCATCGTGTCCATCAGATCAGATGGACCGCACTGACTGGACCCAGTTCCACATGAATAAATCTGCACTGAGCGCTCTTCACAGAGCATGCTGCTAGTGCTTTTGGTCTGATTCCAGACTGAAGTGATGTATGAATACACTCTGCCACCATGTGGCTATCATGTGCATGTGCATTTTATTCTCTGCAAGGTATTGAGCTGTGGTCTTAAGTTGATTCCTGTAAGCAATGTCCCATTATCATTCTCTGTCATGCTCTCACATGTGGAAATACTTCCATCACTAAACTGTCCATATCATCACTCAGTCTGAGAATTTCTGCATTCTGCATCATGTGTTGTACCATCATTGCTCTTTATGAAGTGTGAAGTCTGGTAGGACTCTGCATGATTAGTTCTGAATCTTAATGTTATCAGACCATGTTTCGATATCTGTCTCTGAGGTTTCAGCTGCACAATACCCTTTCATATTCACCATATGTTATCATTTAATGTCATACTTAAATCTGGAATGGGCTACATTACAAAACAGCTATTCGTTCATTCCCACCTTCCACCAACATGGAGCTGGTTTACCTTCCTCTTTTTTTCTGTAAGTAATAATAATGTTAAACCGTAGATATTTGATTTGGGGTATGTGGGTGTATGCATATATGTTTTGTTTGTTAGACTATAGGTTTAACTCAATAAGGAAGTGGGTTAAGTAAAATTTAATGACTTATAAAGAAGGGGTGGGATTAAATAAATCTATACTTCTCACTCCTTTTCGAATGTTAACCAAGTCATCAAGTGTTTGACCATTTATTTTTCTTTATGTTTGTCATTTTCTGTAAATATTACTTTTTTTGTCTGCCTACTTGTTTGTATGATCATTTCTTTTTTTTTTCTTTGTTTACATATTTGAGATAAATTAAATCAAATTAAATGAAACCTAAACTTGAAACATTCAGAACGTTTGACCAAAAATCAATTGGTTCAGCACCCAAAATAGCAGGTTCTCCTTAATCTGAAGTGTGATTCATGACACCATCAGTGGGCTGGATATATTCTACAGGTTGGAGAGAGAGAATGTAGAAGGCAACAATGCAGAAATCAAATTTAAAATTGTCAGGAACAATAGAACATGCGGTAGTTGTTGATCAAGAGTCAACTTCACTCATGCAAGCAGCCTTTCACAAGATGAAATAAAACCAGAGAATGTTAAGCATTTTTGCATGAAGACTCATTGTCAAGTTAAATACCAGGAGACAAACCTGTATGTGGGAGAAGAAAAAAAGACAAGAAAGCAAAAGATAGAAGTAGCAGATCCAGAGAGCTGAAGTCACAGGGCTGTTTCCTCCCTCGTCTCTGCTCACATAATGTTTCGCACAGCTGATCTCAGGTACCCCAGACTTTTAACCACATGTCAGCATTAGATGCCAGTTTTTACAATATGCAGTTTGCTATTAACATAAAACAATAAGTTGTTTTCGGACATGGAAATTGTAAAAATATCAGCAATAACTCCCAACAGATAGGAGCTCTCCAAAGTTCCTGCCACATCTTGTGTCATGATCATATCATCCTCCTCTTCCTCCTCTTGCAGACGTCAGCCAACAGGAAGCAGGTGGAGAACATGGCCAAGAAAAAGCTGGACAACCTGATGAAGGAGTCCAAGATCAGAGACAGAGAAGACCCGGACAGCTTCACCATCGCAGCCCTCCCTCCTGCTGGGAAGCCCGCAGACAAAACCAGCTCCAAGGTAAACACACTCCTGCTGACTAATATCAACATTTTCACCTCCACACACACCATATATGGACACACAGTGTCGTGTCATTTTGCTGTGAGGAAAAAGGGAAAGTCAGCCGCCATCCTTTTATTTATCTTTTAACTCTTTTAATTCAAATCCCTTAACTAGCTATGATTGTGTGCATGAGTAATTTATTAGTAACATGTAACCAAGCAGAAGTAGCCTTGGCTCAGGGGTAGAGCAGGTCGTTTTCTAATCAGAAGTTTGGCAGTTTGAGGTCTGTGAGGATTGACTTGCTCTTAGAGTCAGCCTCAAGTGGACATTAGAGGAATGGCATTTCTCGTCACTTCTGCGTTAGCTTCATTTTTCCGCCCCAGAGGTTGGTGCTAGCTTTTCACCAGATCTGCTGTCTGTGCAGGATAAAGCAGGACACTTACCAACATCTCATGTTTACCTCATTATCTGACTAAAGTATTTAAAATCTTGTAAGACTTTTTATTATGGACAGCCAAAACCATCTTCATTTCTACCTGTAGGTCCAATCTGCAGTGTTTAGAGAAAAAGAGAGATTGAAGAAGATTTTATTTTGTCTAACTTTAGTTTTTGCTGCTTTTTATCATTTTTCACTTCAAATACAAGCTGTGTTTTAAAATATGATGAATTCGTGTGCACAGTTCAATTATGATATTTGGTATTTTGTGAAGGCTGAAAACAGAGACAACAGATGCATTTGTGATTTTTAGCCATAAAAAATTCAGCGTTTTTCATCCCATTAAGTTGGAGTGTTTGTGTTGAGAATGTATGAGTTGCTATAAATGTGAGGCAGGGCACTACTGGAACAAACAGTGTGGAGCTCATGGTTGTTTTCTCCTCAATAAATGTGGCCGTCCACCCTGATCATTTTTAGTGTGGAAATCTTTCACATGCAGTTACAATTCTGGAGCTTCTCTCTGCAGCTTTCCACAACTCAACAGGTTCTCCATATTTAATATGAATGTTTTTTATTATTATTGCTTGAATGTCTTTTGAAATTTTGTTGTTGTGATGTTTTCTTCTTAATTGTCTTGTTTTTTTTTATACATTGAGTGATGCAGTGCTTCACATTTAATTCAGTCTGGCTTAAGATCAAAGGAAATAGTCATGGTGATTTATTTCGTAGAGAAACCAGTTAGAAACCAAATGATTAAATCAGTTAAGTCCAATACATGATAGAAATGCAACACCAGCAGGAGGTGTCAGGGTGATTTCTTTTCCTCTATCAGCAACAAATATATATTTTGGAACAAAAGCATGCTAATTGTCTCCTGTGCTGTCAGGGTAAAAGTGAGGATGGGACAGACACAGCGGACGAGGCTAATCCCAGCAGCAACAAGCGCACAGGACGCTCCTTCATGGGGAGCTTCTCCAAACGCAAGGTTGGCCTTTTTATTTCTCCTCTCCTTTGTTTGCTCTCAGTCTGGACATCGATCCAATTCTCCGTCTGTGGTGAAAACACAGAAAGGAAAAACAGTTTTCAGTAGGGTTGCAAATTGTAAGCACTTTCCTTCATTGATCACTGGTGAAAATGAACAACTGATTAATCAATTTATCATTTAAAAAAAAAAAAAAAAATCTAATTTCAGATATACCAAATGCATTTCTACCTCAATCAGTGCTCAGAGCAACATATTACATATACTTTGACAGCATTGCATAGCCTATCGATTGATCAATGTTGGATTAAATTTTTATGACCGATTAATTGATCATCCGATTCTTATCATCCTTAGTTTCCAGTAATGACATTTAATCACAGGGAGATTTTTCATTTATTTTGTTTTAAAAAGAGCTGTGTAAACTTGATTTTATGACCGTGGATTATGTGTTATTATGTGATGCAGTGGGCTGTTGCATCACCATGACATGGAACAATAAAATTACATCAAAATCATACATTTACAATACATCAAAATAAAACAATTTAAATGTGTTGACAGGAAAAACAAGATACGTTTGATTTAGAGTGTTTGAAGATCGATTCTTTGAAAGCAGCTCTGTAAAATATTCAGATAACATCTATGATTCAGAGGTTGTCAGCACACGGCTCCAAACATGGAGGTGTTTGAGTGGCTAGTTGCTAACAGTGCTAACAGCAGCAACAGTTGTGACAAAGCTAACGGTGTTAATTTGGGGGGGAAACAGGAGGGCGGCTGATGTGTGTTGTTAGGGGCTATATTAATGCTCTGAATGTACCATACAGAACCGTTTAGTGCAGCGCTGAAGTGGAACTTATCACTGTTCCTATTAACCCCCGAACTATGCATATTGAAATTCCGCATATAAAATACACCTAATGGGAACTTGTCAATTTAAAAAAAACTCCCATTTATTGCAAAAATGTTTAAACGCTGGCATAAGGTATTTCGGGCCATATTTTGCAAAACTGCAATGGACCTTTTTTGGCTTTCATAGGCCACATGATGCTATGGCTTTGTGCTTGTCAGTAGGAACTGGCTGCCTCATGATACAGCAGGAGCTACAAGAGCTGTTACAGCATCACATAACTCTTCAAAAGTTGAGCAGATCATCCAGAAGTTTTGAATCCACAATTCCTCTGTGAAATCATGGACTATCACCTCTAAGAAATCCCTCATATGTGGTCGCTCCCACATATAAGGGGCTTGTATTCAATGATGTCTTCATAACACGCCTACGTGGCCTTGAGTTGGAAGTAATGACGGCTAGTGCAGTGGCTGCAATAGTAATAAAGCTGCTAATGTTTTGAGCATCCTTCACCATGCTTCTTGGAATGTTATTACCAGAAGAGAAGTGGCAGAACATCACTCAGTGAAAACACATTCATCTTGCAATCATTTATTGACGTTTCAAAAATATCACTTCTTAAGCGTTGCCCAAATCTGTGATGGAAACCCACCTACTATCACTTAACCAGAGATCAGTCGTCTGCATTATTACCTACATGTTGACCCTGGAAATTAGACATGATTTTTAAAACAATTTTCAGACCTAAGGGTTCATAAAAAATAATCAGTAGATTAATCAATAATGACAATAATAAAAAGTGCTTCCCTATCTTATTACATATTCTGCAATGAAATTTCATCATCATGTTCACCAGTGAACATGCTTTGAAGCCTTTTACAGATAAAGAGAACCTTTTCGGGATTCTTTGCTTCCTCACTTGTTAATAACTCTTTGTTCTGCAGAAAAAGACAACCAAGCTGAAGAAGACATCAAGCTTTGAAGACACAGATACAGACCAAGAGAGTTCAAGCAGCGCCTCCCGTGCCCCCTTGCACCACAGCAAGTACGCTGTGCACACGCACACACAGATAAACATACCTACTTATACACAACCCTCTAGTACAGCATGTTGTACAGACACATGAGTGTGTTGTCCCCTCTAGATGTGATGTTAACAAAAGAAAGTAAGTTGTCATTTGCTTTGTTCATGTAAATTATTTTACTGATATGGATTAATGCAGTAATTTACATCAAAGCTCATATGAATATGATGTTTTGTATTATGGATTTTTAACTGTGTAAATAAGCTCTGTCATGCTTAATGTTATCTGCCTGCTTAGTTTAGATGTTTGTGTTTACTCCTGTATAACCTCTGACCTTTGTCAATCTCTGTTGACCTCACAGGAAGAAGAAGACCATGAAGTTATCCCGAGCTCTGTCTGATCTGGTCAAATACACACGCTCTGTGGGTCTCTATGATATTGAGGCACAAGGTGAGCAGGGCTGTTTTCTCTGCACAGCTGTTAGCTTTACTTACTCAGACAGCTGAGCACTGCTAAACTGGTGCTAACTGCACTGCAGGGACACTGCAATGTCTCCAGAGTGACTCTTCAATCAAGCTTCACTTCTCTGCTAATGATATCATTAATTTTTCTCCAGATCCGGTTATGTAATATGTCTGCATCTTTTCAGACTTAATCAATTAAATGCATCTACTGTTTCCACCAGTAACAGCAATCCAAGCAGTTTTAAAAAGATGCTATCTATCAAAATTACAAGAAGGTTCATGCTTGGATAATACAAAAAAAAAGATGTCATGTTGTGAAGAGACTTTGCTTGCAGGCAAAGGGTTCTTTTCAACATGTAAATACAGTAGGTATCTGTTCCATCTGCAGTGTCTAACAGGAGTGATGTTGTGCACTCTCAGGTCACAGTTACACACGGCACATCAGCTGGCTATATTTTTTGAAACCAGAATCACACTGTTGTAGAATAACCACAAAACCCCATGTGCTTTTGTTCACACCAAACATGTATTTTGATCAGTTACCCTTCACAGATTTTTCTGCACATCAACACACGTGTTGGAGAATGACACAATGAAAACAGCACATACAGCTCAATTCCCCCTGGTGTCTCCTCCCTAAACACTGGGCAAACAGGGGTAAGGGAGCCTGGTCACAGAATAACCAAAAGTATTTTTGGCATGCTCCCAGCCTGATGCACTTCTTTCTTCTCCATCCCCTGTTTCTTTGTTGTTGTTGTTTTTAACATTTGAACTGGATTTAGATATTTACTGCCCTGTAACACTGTAGTTAAGATATGAACACTCAACATATTCAAGTTTGGGAATTAGCATCAAATGACCATTCAGATTCTTTTTATTGCTAACCTATTTTTCACCTGAATTAAAAGGCGTTGTCTGAAACAGGTCTCTCTTGAGAATGAGACCCTGTGTCTCAATAAGACACAGCATCTTTTTTAAAAAATGTTTTTATTGCAACACAAAACAAAGAACACTGACAAAATAATAATAATCAACTAAGAATAATCAAAATGATAACAACAGCATAAAATAAGAAGTTTCTGAGCCTGATGGAGGACAAACAAACATGTCTCTGTGTTGTCCCTGGCAGCCAACTGCAGCTGGCAGGTGTCGTCACTGAGTGAAACCAAAGCCCACCAGGTGATGCAGCAGAAACCTGCATCCTTCATCCAATTTAACCAGCGACAGCTCTCGCGCATCTACCCCTCCTCTTACCGTGTGGACTCCTCCAACTTCAACCCGCAGCCCTTCTGGAACGCCGGCTGCCAGCTTGGTATGAGCTACACCCGACCCCACTGACCATTACACTCACAGTGGTCACACATGATCCAGGTTACTGCCAGTGCTGTTGTTAATTCTGACAGTTTAAACAGGGAGAGAGGTGAATGGTCATTTTCTGTTCAGCTCAAGTGTTGCTGACTCTCTTCTTTCCCACAGCAGCACATTGACATAAAACATTCAGCCTGCTGACATTAATGAAGTGAATGGCTTTGATTTCAGTTGCACTCAACTACCAGTCCGAGGGCCGCGTCCTCCAGCTCAACAGAGCCAAGTTCTACAGCAACGGCAACTGTGGCTACGTCCTTAAGCCTGCCTGCATGTGTGAAGGTCAGCATGTTAAAAAAGTACATTCACATCATTAAAGTTGAAAATACAGTTTGTTTTAACATACACCTCAGGAATGTTTTCTTTTTGTCATTTTGGTTTTGCACTGTTAGGCATAAAATAAAGTTTGTGTAGTGGTCCTGCTTATTTTTGGTGATGTTGGAGCGTTAGAAAACTGATAAGATTCAGTACTGTGTTGATAAACTCCCTGTACACACACACACACACACACACACACACACACACACACACACACATTAACAACCACATAGACATTTTCAACTTCAAAAACTGTACTCAACTTTGCTGTTGTTACAGCTGTGGTGGACCTGATCACAGATAACAATCTGTGTGTGTCCCTTTGTATCATTTTATGTCCCCTCTCTAAAATTTTGATTTTTTTGTGAGTCCATGAACACAGCACAGGTGGAACTCTTCAAGAGTTCTTTTTTTTTCATCAGCAGTTTGGGGAGTTTTGATCGCAGGGTGCATAATTTAGCTGTCGATCCAGCACCTTTGAATGAGAGAAAACCATGAGCTTGGTTTTATGTTTTTAAAACTAATTTGAGATCATATAAGCGATATTAAGCAAGGTCTGCAGACCTTTAGTGATTCTGCCCTTGTGTGGGTAAAGCGACTTCTTTTCCTTTGCCATTGCTTTCTCCAACTACGGATAATGCCTTCAGCAGAGCTCTACTGTGTCGCGTATGGTCATGAGATACTTGTTTTCTGGTGTGTTAGTATGGACAGAGATTATTTCTGAAACAGTGCTAAAAAGCTTGTATGTACAGAGATCATTTTTGTTTTAAGAAGATTTTTGGCACAACTCCACCTGCTTCCATGGTGAATGGAGAACGGACAGTCTTCTTCAGTGTTGCCTTTAAAACCATTATTTATGTGTTGTTATATGTTGTAATATTTATTTCAACCATATCTCTATTAGGTAGTCTGATCCCATAAACTGTGCTGTGGATATTTTGAAATTTGCAGCAAATGTTATTCTAACCTCAGTAATTATTTAAATGAGCTTTCTAATTGTATTGTGTTTATATGTTTAGTAAAGAGTTTGTCTTTTATCGTGTTTTAAATGTTTCAAAGACCTTTCTGCAAATTCGACACTCCACAGAAACATGGACTTGTACTGTTACTTGCTGTTTAAATGTGATTGCAATTATTGACAGTGTAAATAATAATGGTATAAATGCTTATTTTGTGAATTTACAAACAGAGTACCTCCTGTCTCCTTCTTGTAGGTGCCTTTAACTCCAACCTGGAGGACCCGCTGCCAGGTCAGATGAAGAAGCAGCTGGTGCTTAAGATCATCAGTGGACAACAGCTGCCCAAACCCAAAGACTCTATGCTGGGAGACAGAGGAGAGGTAGGACTCACACAGAAACAACTGTAATGCCTTTTTAAAGGTAATTAAACATACAATGAAAATATGCACATGCCAAAAAAGGAAGTATATCAGGAAAAATATTGTAATATGTTATGCTTTTAAATATTTCAGTTCAGTATTGTAGTATGTGTCTGTGAAACACTTTTTTTAAGATATCAAACACACTTTGATTATTTTGTTTTAATTAAGAGTGAGGAATCTTTCAGTTTATAATAGCAGTTGAATAAGTAAAACCAGCTACTGCACCACTGCTAACTTTTCAACGCCCTTTGCACTATTACATGAAAAAAAGACAAATCATTTAAAGGGGGACTTTTTACTTATGTGAAAAAAACAAGTGTAAAGCCTGAAGTGTTTCCAGGGGGAGCTGTATGAGGTCTGATAAATCTGCTTAAGTGACGTTACTTGAGTCAGTTTTGGGTGGTTCTGAAGATTACAAAGAACACCAAAAACAGGTCAGAAAGAAGCAAGTTTACCAGACCTCTGTAGCTCATCTCTGCTGCAGGCTTTGATGCTCCAGCTGCTATGAGCATAACCAAATCTGAAAATTTGGAAAAGTGAATTGTCTGTTTTGGAGTTGCATTGTGGGTGATTTAAGCGCCATGATTTGCTAGAGAAAAAAATGTGTGCAATAAAAAAAAGATGACATCTCTTAGTTCTGCTGCTTTGGTTTTTGATCCTTCTGCTTTTCCTTTATTCAAATGCCAGTTGTCAGACAGTGCTGTAGGAGTACAATGATAAATCAGTAAAATAATTTTTTAACAAAATTTCGAGAAAGCAATACCAGGGAGTTTGACAAAAGAGTTTTTACAGGAACCAAGAAGTGTGTCAACCTTCACTGAATGATAGTTCAACACAGTCGTTTAAATCAGATTATTCCACAGTTTAAAAAACCAAACCAAGAAGTAATGGATTGTGATCATCGAAAGGTCTTAGAAAGGAGCTTTTCAGCAGAACATCAGTATGAAGCAACAAGCTGATACTGTGTTATGTCTCTCTGTCAGATCATTGATCCCTTCGTTGAGGTGGAGATCATCGGCCTCCCAGTTGACTGCTGCAAGGAGCAGACCAGAGTGGTAGATGATAATGGTGAGTAGATGGAGACATGAATTACTCAGGTTCATGTATCTACATAAACTCATTGTGATCAAGTCTGCCTTTTGCCACAATGAGCAATAGTGAGTTGATATTAATCAGATTTTACATGCAAGTCCACATTTAGAGAGATAGCAAAAGTCTAGTAAAGCTGCTTCCATCATACCAGCTGTTTTTGCTCTTTGCATAACACAACCAGCAGTGAAAGCAGTGAGATTTCTACGCTAAAAGTCAGATATGTAATCCATGTTTCCTATAAGAGTTTGAGCTCAATCAGGTTACAATCCATTAAAAATAATCCAATGATCCACCCGAAATATTATTTGTGGAACAGGACAATTTCCAAGTGGTTGAAAGTGTTTTTATACTGTACAGGTATCAATGTATATGAGGTCTAATATTTGAAGGACAGTGAGGAAAGAGAGATTTATAAGACTATTTTTAGTAGCTATTAAAAGGTCAGTTTCTCTTTGACTTTGCTCATTCCAGCAGCTCTTGATGTAATGAATATCTCCCTCTCTCCTTGTAGTTATAAAGGTATATGTTGTAAACATAATATAATTTCTCATCAACCATACACACACAACATTTTCAAAAATGTTTTTGCAAATGTGAGGGCCTGCTAGCCAGCAAGAACTACCAGTCATCATCCCTAGCTAACCTACAGTTATTGTGCTTAACTTTGTGTTGTCAGAAGTATTTATACCAAATGACAGACTTGAACTAAGTGAAATAATTCAGTCTCAATTCTGGAGGTTGCTACTTAGTTCTTGGCTCATCAATAGAGGATGTAATACTTCATATATACAAACCTCATAATGAAGTTCTTAATAAATAAAAGGTTTATTTAACTACTAACTGCACACACAACTAATAACAACCAACCAAACAAATGAAATCATGAAACGCAACCAAATGGATGAATACAGTGATGAACAATAGATAACTAAAGAAGGAGCACAGCATAGCAGATTAAATAAAAGATTGATATTTGGATGAGATGTTTTATTTGTTGAAACACAGAAGACCACTAAGTAAATGATCATTTAGATCTTTATTGCCAAATTCACCAAATGTAACGTTAAGCAGCTGAGAGGTCAAAAATACTTCCTGAAATTTCTAAAGCAGCACATCATCACTGTATCACAAAGAGATCTAGACCCAGTATCTGAATCCAGCCTGTTAACTGGAGAATCTAGGGCCTCCTCTACTGTGCACCGCTCAGCTCAGCTAATTCCTATAAACTAATATCTATATTATTATAATACGTTACTCAAAAAGATAATAAAAAGCTCAATTGTTGACAGACAATAGCTAGTGGAGTCCAAGATTGTATTCTGGCCAGTGTGTATCATCTGTGTCGCTCTCCTCACAAATTTTTTACCAGCTACTCAAGCATTATTGGTCAATACTTCTCAGACTATAAACAGACCCCAAATTTAAGCCAGAAGGCTTCAGTTACAAAAAAAGTGCACCATTGCTTATTGATTCAGTTCCAGATATCTACAGTGAATTCTGACAAGTCAAATCTTAGTTTGAGATACTCAGAAAGCTAATTAACACATCTTTAAATGTACTAAATGGCAGATTTTTAAAATGGAAATCATTAGTCAAAACTACATTATTTGAATAGTCATGATGTAGACAAATGTAGACATCTGGAATTCACATTTCAGCTTGAAAACATTGAATTGTAGATATCCCTAAGAGCGTTCCCCATACAACTCAATTAATAATTCTTACTGGTGAAAATATAATTATAGATATCTTGTATTAAGTTTTTGACTTTATGCTGTGAGGACATCTTAAATGTGAATCCCATCAGTCCAATAAATGATAAAAGGGCCTGAAGGCTTTTTTTTTTTACTTCATTATAGAGATCTTAAAATGATGCCTGACCTGTGGAAACCTTTTTGAGGATTTTGGATTATCTTCTTACTAATTGCAGGCATCTTGAATTAAAATTATGACCAGTCAAATTGGAATTATAACTACTCAAAATACATTTGTCATGGTCCAGAGTCTATCAAATATGATCAGGTGATCATCTTTAAATGTTAACTTCAACCTGTCAGATTTTCAAATAGCTTGTAAAAGCAGAACACTTTTCTGACCACACTTATCGCAGGTTAAACAGGCTTGAAACTTTCAACCAAAGAGGGCAGCAAAACACTGCTTCTCAATCTGGTGTCACGTTACTCTCTAAAACTGAAAAAAACTGATTTTTAGAGCAAAATCAATTCAGATCCGTGGAGTCACTTGCCAGATTGTTGCTGCTTTCATTGCTGTTTTCTGTGAACTGAGCCACACATGATGTTCTGGTGTTTGCGCGAGGAGAGCTGTGGTTTGTTGTGCTTTGACATGTGATTAATGTATTTATGTGCTGATTAGAGCGATGCATTGGCTGAATGTGACTCTCTCCACTGTGAGTGTGTTTGTGTGTGTGTTTAAGCTGTCAGTATGGGTTCTGATCTATAATTGATGAGCTCAGCATGAGGAGACGTGCACAGGCAGCACCTCTCAGTCTACACACACACACACACACACACACACACACACACACACACACACTGAATAATTGATGAGTGCTGAATTGCTCTCTGACTCTTCTGGAACATCCACTCTCTCTGCCCTCTGTCTCTATCACTCTTCTGCTCCTTCTGTATTTATCTGCCAAACTTCTCTCTTCTTCACTCTCTGTCTCTCTTTCTCTCTCTCCTGCTGTCTTTCTTAATATGTCTTCTTTTCTTTCACATTTCCGTTGTCCTACATCTCCTCCCCCCACACACCCCCTCTCCTCCACCCCTCCCTCTCTGGGGATGGTCCCGTAGGGTTCAATCCAATGTGGGAGGAGACTCTGGTGTTCACGGTCCACATGCCGGAGCTAGCCTTGGTGCGTTTCCTCGTGTGGGATCATGACCCCATCGGCCAGGACTTCATCGGCCAGCGCACCATCGCCTTCAACAGCATGATTCCAGGTAAGACACGGTGAAGCACCTGCTTTTAGATAGAGCTGATGTAACCTCCACCTACATTATTGCATTTGCTTAAAGTAGGAGAATGACTAAGGAATTGTGGAGGTTAATTAAATGCTAGGCATAAGACATGGTTAGCATTCTCTAATATGATTAATATGATGCAGATGATCCAATGTATGTATTTTAAAATTGATTAATACTACTCAAATATCCAAAACCCTTTTGGATTGATTCTGAGAACAGTAATGTTTGATAAACCACACTAGTATCAATAAAATAAGTTTTTTAAAGAAACAGTTGAACATTTTGAAACATATGCTCATTCTTCAGCGAGTGAGATTAGAAGATGACTGGTCTCATGTCTGTGTGTCAATCACAACGCTGCAGTAGAGATCTGGTTAGCCTAGCGTAGCAAAAAGACTTTTAGCATGGGAAAGCAGCTAGCCTGGCTCTTTCTAAAGTTCAAAAACTTCCCCACCAATAACTCTGAAGCTCATTAACTACATGTTGAATGACAGTTGTTTGATCTATTCCATCTCTCAAGATCATTGGACCAATTATATTAACCTGAATAATCTCTAGGCAACTTTCACATATACACTGATCAAAGTATTAGCTTGGGATGATATTTGTAGATACCCAGTATTAAAGTACCCGGATCTGATCTGAAACAGAAACTTTATGGGGACATCCTTACTGCATACAAAAACAGATACATGTAAAAAAGTTACAATTTATTGGTTAAGGTGTGGTTACTGTAGATGTTAAAACTCTGAAGTTCGAGAGCAACTCTTTGCAGCTCAGTAGCATCAAAAATATTCTTTTTAATTCATCGCTCAAACGTGGAGCATGTGTTGGTCTGAACTCACAAGTGAAGCCACAGGCAATTAACTAAACCATACAGACTCCAACTGTGACAACTAAAACACTATATGGATGCCTACGTATTTTATTTTGAAGTAAATCTGGTCAAGTTTTTGTATAGCCTCATGAGAGAGCAACATTTGATTTTTATATACATTTCTGGGAAAGTTATTTATACAGCTTTTTACAGCTAGGAGACAAGACTAAGTTGGAAACCTCATTTGGATGCATGGAAACAGAGAGCTGAGTGTCATCTGCATACAAGTGGATTATTTATGCTAAGGCTGTAAATTTGATGACTCAGATGAAGCATATAGACTAGTATCAAGCCTTTAGGGACACCATACCTTACAATATTGAGATGGCCTGTTACCTAGTGACTTGTTTGTTAGATAGGATTTATACCACCTGAGTGCAACATTCTGGACATTCTGAATAGCTTTAATTTAAAATGATCTCATATATGTGCTGGTGGTTGGATCGTGTAGGTGGCTAGAAGTATAGAGGAAAAACCATTTCGTTTTGTAAGGGAGTTCTTACATGAATATCCAGAAATACTTTACATGAGGCAAAACAACATAAATATACACACACATATACAAACAAATACTCTCCCAGGCTGAGCCACTGCCACAGAGTGGAAAAAAATTGTTTCACTGCTGATGGATTGACTCAAAAATAATTTGGCTGTGGTGTGTGTGTGTGTGTGTGTTTTTGCAGGTTATCGCCATGTGTACTTAGAAGGTATGGAGGAGGCTTCCATCTTTGTTCACGTAGCTGTGAATGACATCACTGGTAAGGTAGGTACTATTGACAAAGCTTGCTGAAAATTTGGTAGACTTTTGAGATACCTTTGCTCTATAATCAAAATTAAAAATCAAGTTTTGAATATCCAATGATAATAACAGCCGAAAATCATTTATTCAACAAAGATAGAAGATAAATATTTTTGATAAGGAACTCTTCTTTTGTCAAATATGATTGAGTTTTAAGTTCTCAATTTTACAAAAGAAGGAAAGGATATCATTTTAAACAATAACACTGTTGAGCACAGCATAGACAAAGAAAAAGAGAAGGAAAAAACAGAATATGTCATTTCCTGAAGGCACATCTGTCAAACATTCACATTTTTGAGTCTTTTATCAAAGTATCACAACAACAACAACTTAAGTTGGGCCTTAGCACTTCGTAACTTAATAAAAAAGCCCTAGGGGTTTATCCTAATGAATAAACTTGTACAACCTCTTATGTGAAAAACATCCAAAAAGGTTAGTTCTGGTTATATTTCTGATAAAAGGCCATAAAGACCCTGCCCTTAAAGAGGTCCCTGTAGCAAGAAATACCCTTAGCTTCCCAATGTTTTAAAACTTAGATCTAAGACACATTTTGAAAAGTCAGATCTGTTAACGATCTAAGTAAGAGTTGATATTAACCTTAATCATCTTCAATACACCCTGCTGATCGCCAAGCCTTAACTGTAATAATTATGGGGTTGTGCAGGGATCTACATTTGAAAGAGGACATTATGGCAGTAAGGCTTTGATATCTCACCAAATCAGTTAAATACAACAAGATTTGACAACATTCAAAGTCCTTTTTCATTATGTTCAAAAATGGACTAAAGTCAGCTTGAATATCTAATGGAACTGACATAATAAATATTCCCAAATACACAAATTCTATGGGGGACCATCTAAAGTAACAGGGTAAAGGAAAATGAGGCACCTGAAGCCCATCTCCTAAAAGCATAGCTTCAGATCTGGAAAAAAAAGTATTTTTATTTATGTCCTTAACTGAGTGATATTTTGTATTAAACTGTGAATTCATACTACAGCTTAAACATAAATGATAAAACATAATCAGTGTACAAAGCAATTTAATGAGATTTCTGGCCAACAGCCAGTCCAGAGTGTGGGATCACACCAAGGTACCTCAGCTAGTGGCTCAGATACCAACACAGATAGCACTGGTGAAAACAGACACTCCTGCCTGCTCCCTCTCAGAGCCACAAAGTTTCCCAATCAAAGCCCGCTGTTGAGGACTAAACTTGTTTTTTTTTAAAATTGTTGTACCGAGTGGGACATTTTACAGTTTATTATAAAAAAATGTTGGTAGTCTCAGCAATGAGAGTAACAAGCAATTTATGACTAGCTGTGTGATCTGTTTGGTTTTCTAGTTGCTAAATGTTGTCATACTGCCATACAACTTTGCAAAAATTAAATACAGTCTATAATTGTAAAGTTTAAGATTTTAAATCCAGAACTGATCAAAGAGTCAAATCTTAGCAAACATTGAATGCCAGCATTGGCTACTTGAAAGTCTGCAATAGTTAGTGCTGTGAGTGTTTGATACCAAGGGCTACATGTGCTTTTTATGGCAAAACTCTTAATAAAACAAAGACCTAAAAGGGAAATTCAATTAAATTTTATTTATGAAGCCCAGTTTCACAAATCACAGTTTACTACAGTGGGCTTTACACCAGTCGACATCCCTCTGTTAAATACAGTACTACTCTACTTACTTCTGATTTGTTTTATTGATTGCAAGAAGTATGTATATATACACTACTGTAATTATGGGCCTGCTTTCTTAGTTTTTTGCCCCTTAGTTTCAGTGAAAATGGAAATTAGTCCAGCATGCAAAGATATTTTTGAGCTGTAGATTGTCTGTTTCCAACTCTCGGTCAGTAGTTTGAGATTGTCCCTTTTGTGTGTCAGTGTGAAAGAACTTGACTGGCCTGCACTGAGCCTCGACCAACACCTTTGGGATGAACTGGAGCGCTGACTGAACATAAATTTCAACAGAAACAATTGCTCATAGAGATGGAAATGATGCCTTAGCACATATACTGACTTTGTGTATTATTGCTGTAACTGTTATTTCAGAATGTTATTCTTGGGTCATAAACAATATGATTCTTGCAGTCACCACTTAAGCTTTGATTATATTTCCCTTTGACCCTTTGAACCCTGGGTTTCAGTGCACTCAGCTGTCTCCAGACATGTTTAAATGCTGCTCTGTTGTTCACATTGTCCTTACTTTGAACTTCCGATTTCTCAGCTGTTGCTGTGTGCCTCTTGTTGTGATTTCTCTCTTTCCCTCCACCCCATCCATTTTTCTCTCTGTCGCACCCCCCTCCCTTCTCTGATTTCGCTCTCTTCCTGTGTCTGTTTGTGATTTCAGTGGACCCTTCTATTTCCAAATGCTCCATTTAGAGGCAGGAAATTTTTAGGAGTCCTGAAGCTGCCACTCAAAACTCAGGTGTAGTGAGACCCAGTCGGCATCTTGCATGAGCCACATGCCCGCCCTAACCCCGCCACCCCCCACCCCCACAAACACACAGACAGCCCCTTCTTGTCAGCTAATTGCAAGCATTAAAAACAATAAGACTAACTCATGCCTCACATGAGTTATGAAGGCTTGACCTGCCTGCATTTCATTGACCCCGAAGTAGATCCAAAGTCCTCAACTGACACAGCTGAAGAGTTGGACAGAGGAGAGACGTATGAGTCAGGAAATCTGCCCTGCTGCAGTGACTTTTTGTAACTCGGGGGTGTTTTTTGCAGAGAGCATTTTTCCTCTTAACTCAGGAGTTTTTTTTCAGTGTGCTGCACTGCAGGGGTATTCAGTTCCAGTGCCTCTGAGGACATTAATATTCTTGTTATCTCTGTCCTTGTTTTTTTTTTGGTTTTTTTTTTTAATACATTTTGTCTGCTATTTCTTTTCCCCTACTGTGTCGAGACATTTTTCTTTCAGGTCATTTATTATCAGATTACTTTTTATGTTTCTCCCCTCTCGCACAGCGGTCCAACACGTCAGGGCAATGTCTTATGAAAGTTAAAAAGAACAGTCTGAAAATTTTAAATATATGCATAATTCTTCTCTTTTTAGTCTGGCTATTTCTCACTTGACTTCTTCATCTTCACCAACCTGTAGAATATGACACACCCACTGATGTCACAGGTTGCACTTCAGGCAAAGGAAAACCAGATTTTTTTTTTGGAGGGGGAGGTTGGTCCCGGCTGAGAACCGTTGCCGTTTACATGGCAACAGTTATTGCATGAAATGTGAAACTCTTGTTGCAGTTTTGCCTTTCATTTACACAACAACAGCATTTGGGGGCTCGAAAAGGCTAACTTTTGAAACTGGAGTGTAATCTTCAACCTCTTCTCTAACTGTAAACTAGCAATACACATATCCTGTGAGAACAGTGACCTCACTGCCACACTTTGAGCATGCACGTGGTGTTCTTCTATGGTGTCTCATTACAAAGTCACACCGCCTACAACTGGCCTGGCATGCATACTACAGCATTTTTCATTGCTAATCCATTGTCCATGCTAATCCATGTGAATGAGGATCAATCTCATAACGTTATCATATGAATGTGGATTTTCATTTTAAACACAAAGGAAAGATTATTCCGTTTTTAGTAGGGCTGTTCTCATACAGACGTGGCCTTAAAGTTAAATAACAAAATTCAAATATAATAAAAAAATAATGCTGTATTCACCATGAGAGAAAAGTGTATTGCAAGGTTGCCTGTATTGGCAGAAAAGTAAAGTGAAATGTTAATTATCAACATTCTTGTAACTTGCTATAAATTAGGGCTGGTTATCGTCAAGAACCTCACAATTCAATTCAATTTCGATTCTTTGGGTCACAATTTAATTCGATTTCGATTTGATTCGATATTGATCCAGTTGCTTTGATATCAATTCATTTTTGTGTGTTGATGTCAGAAATACCCAGGTAATTCATTTGAATAACTTCTGACATGTGTTCAATAAAGCTTGCATTATCTGTTAAGATTTAGAACAAAATGACACCCAAACGTTTTTTACTATTACTTTATTCTTGATTGAATAAAAATTAAAACTAAAATAAATTTAAAGTACAAAAAAATGCACATTTTTGCCTGAGCCACTAATAAGCATTTATTCAGGATTTGTAAACCTGCATTTGTGTGTGAGCCACAGCAACAGGTTTCAAAACATCTGTGTGGTGTTGGCTCAAATGGTTACGTAGGTTCGTCCTATTGTTGCAGTGTTTTAACACTGTCTCACGAGGTTCACACACGATGTAACTACTATCAACTTAGTGGATCCAAACGTCGTCTTTTAATGCTATCGGTGCTGATTTTAACACACCGATACCTCGCACCACTGTCGCCATTTTAATTAATAAACAACAGATATTTGGAGGTCAAGCAGGGCCTCTGAACAACGTCAATCACACTCTGGCCGCACTCACACTGCCCCCACGGGAGCGGGGCTTCATTACAATGGAAATAATCGATTTCAGGATTTTATGAATTGATATTGAATTGGCAAAAAACATATTGCAATGCACTGATGAATCGATTTTTTTTACCCAGCCCTACTATGAATGTAAATTAGCAACATTAGCTTGTTATGTTCATAGAAATCCTAATTTGATTTGTGTTAAGTCTCCCTTAGAGAAGTATCTTTTTTTTAATTCCTTGCACATAAACATAATTTCTTGGAGATGGGGCTGCATATAGAGACCTGTCAGTTCAGCACATAAGGCCAGAATCAAATATCCGAACAACCACTGGATGGATTGCTCTAAAGCTTGGTGAATGCATTTTTTGGGGTTTCAGAAACACCATGTTTCCAGTTTTTGACCTAAGTTAGGCTGAACATGTCTGGACTTATCTTGTGCTAGACGATCGCAGGTAAACAATGAAATGGAGCTTTTCATCTACCTCTGGGTGAAACAGGTCTGTTTCATATAATGTTGGATGTCTGATTTAAGGTGAAAGGTTTTGCAGGCCAAAGGCACCTCAGGCAGCAACACATAATATATTGAGTATCACGGCACTTAAGTAATTGTTAGGTTCAGTCCAGCCTACATTTGATCTTTTTTACAAATCATTTCATGGAATCATTTTCTCCATATACTGGCCTTTTTGTCTAAACTGTGTCTTCCCAGATGATAGTTTTCCTGAAAGCAACAATTTGAGTGTTTGGATCTACTTCTTTCATATTATGTGAACCTTTTAATAACAAGAAATGGTTTTTAGGTAATAGCTATAATATGATGCCTTGGCCCACTGAAGCTGCATTTGGTTTAGCAATAAACACTGTCACGATGATTTTCACCATCACTGATGTCATTGTCTGAATGTCGTCATCATTGTCGCTATGTTGCCCGAGTCTCTGTGACGCTTGATCATCACCATTCAGCACCTAAAGGCACAGCAAACATCCACACAGTTTTATTCTATCCTTTTTTTAAAAGTCTGAGTATCAAACAAGAGTAACTAATACGTAAACAGTTTCAAGGTAAGCTTTTGTGGGGATCATTTTTAAGTCATCTCTTAATATTAGTTGTGCAAAAAAATCTGTTGGTGGGAATCAGTATGTTTCCCTTGTCGCGACCATTGTGGGTCTACTACTACGGAGCTCCCCTCCCTGCCACCCTATAGGCATCCTCATGCTCCTTACATATATACGTCAATACCAGCAGCAATTCAACCTGACACTGGTCTGTGGCGTAATAATCAGATGTGACAGGTTATGTCTGGCTGCCTTCTCAAGTGACGCGTATAATAACATCGCAACTGGTTCTGTCCGGAAGCATTCTCAGATGTTGCCATCCAGGGGTGCATCATGTAGACGCGAAAGGTGACTTTTGGCCTCGGAATCATACACTGGAAGCACTGTCAAAGCAGCGGCATTTAGTTCAAAATGAGAACGGGCTGAGCAAACACAATGTGGGCTGCTCTTTTTGTGTTTAACTTTGACAGATAGCTTCAAGCATGTGTTTGCCGTAATAATAACATAGACATGACACTCACTGTCTACAGATGAACAGGTGCTGAAAGTGACAGGCTAAAACTTTGAATCCAAGAGGAATTCAAAGGGAGGCCGCATGGATGACAGCTGAATGATCATGTTAAAGACTATGAGTGATCATTCACACATATCACAGGAAAGTTCCTGGGCAGAAAGATATTGATGGAATTTGTTAGTATTTTTTAAGCATGCTCACTGTACAAAATCTGCCCATGTGTGATTAGAATAATGTAGTGTGGACCAGTGCCACATGCATTATGGAAAAGCTCTTGTATGACCTCTTTGTGACTTCTTCATTTTGTTTTTTTTAGCATTCGTTGTGTGTTTGACGATGATATTTTGTTGTGTCTTTGTCAGGCCAGAGCAGCCAGCGGCATAAAAGGACTGTTTCACAGAAACCCAAAGCAGGCCTCCCTGGACAGCCATGCTGCTGTGCAGCACAGCCGTAAGCACCCGTTCGGTGCCCACCTGCTGCGCCGCACTGCCAGCGCACCCACCAAAGGCCAGCCCAAAATCAAGAAGGGCTTCCCAGAGATCGCCATCGACACCAAAGACTACAGCTCAGAGGGCGCAAGTGAAGAGCGAGAGTCTGAGGACAGGGACAAGGCCTCTGCTGCCGCCTCTCTCAAGCCCACCCCACCTCAAACCCACAACAGGGAATCATTGGCATCCCACCAAGCCAAAGGCCCCTGGGACTGTCCTGACACCAATGGGGCTTTTCACCCTGAGGAGGGTAAAGGTAAGAGCCCTTTTTTTGCTCAGCGGAGACCCATGACTGAGCCTCTGAAACGGGCCAGTCGGCTCCGCTTTCATGACCCTCTGGACATGAAGCCAGGTGTGTTTGCCCGTGTCGCACTTAATAGCTCAGGCAGGGTGGGTATGTCCTCCAACTGTATCACATGTGTGATCGGCACTAAGGAGAGTCCAGAAGCTGACAGAAAGGGTCAGGGATGCAAGTCCAAAACAGCAGATGTGGAGAAACAGGAGAGAAGTAGCCTCAACTCCTCGACCAAGAGAAAAGTTCAGCCAGAGCCCACAGCCAAGCCCCAGCCCCTTGCTGCCCAGACAGAGTCCCAGCAGTCTCCTACCCTCCCCAAGTCATGCCCAGAGGCCCAGTCTCAGTACTCTCCCAAGCATCTCATCCAAGCACGTCCCTTTCCTCTGTCCAAAGCCAGGCAAACTCTGGGTGCCCAGCACATCCGACGTCAGCCTGCGGCACCACAGAGGAACGCTCGCTCTTGTAGCGTTCCCCGAAGATGCGCCTCTAACACGGTAACTCCAGTGCACAGCCTCACACCAGACTGCAGGTCCAACCTCCGCTGGCAGCAGGCAGCACCCCCCAACTATGGCACTGTTTGCGACTTAATGTTAGCCCCACTCACAAACACTAATGCAAATGAAAGTCTGTCTCTCAGTGACAGCAGCAGCTGTGACAGCTTCGGCAGTCTGAGCAGCTTGGAGTCGCCTCCTATGCTGCCTCCACGTTCTGTCCTCGACAGCCGCAAAAGGGCTGTGGGCACCCTGCAGCGTGAGATGAACGCCCTGTTTGCCCAGAAAATGGAAGAGTTGCGCCATAAGTCCCCCATGTTCTTCGCTGGTAAGATGGATATGATGCAGCTTTAGCAGTAAGCTGGTAGCTGCTGTGAGCTGTAGTGGTTGTAGAGGGCTTTTTATGTCCCATAGACTGTAGACCTCCAGTTAGCCCCCCTACGTCCCCAGACCATGACTGTTTGGTAGCTTAATCTTCCCTCTGCTGTGAACCTATGAGTCAGACACACCTTCTCATCCCACATCTCTGATAGTTTGTGGACAAATCCAAACTTCCTGGTATTTCTTCCCATGTAACCAATTAGAGTTCAATTTTAGATTTTCAATTTTCATTTTCCAAGTGTTGCTACTGATTCCTATTTCAATCAATTGATTCCAATTTTGGAATTTTTCCATTTATTTTCTATGTCATAAAATACTGTTTCTGACACTCCCTCCATGCATGACAGATGAGACATGTGGTAAGTTTTTAATCTAAAATTAAAAGAAGTAGTTTTGACTTAACATGCATAGAGTCTAAACAACACAGTTCCAGAAAACTCAAAGCACGTCCTCACATGACATGATCCTCCAGAGGTTGGGCCGCTTCAACAATGCAGTGCAACAATGGTTCAGACTTTTTGTACATGCTATTTAATTTTGCACACAACCCTATTGCCAAAATAAATCTTGGCATTGTATGTTCCTGCAAACTGTGGATACGTTATGTTTCAATAATGCTGTAGTTAACATGTTATTCCCTTTATGCATAAAAAATCAAACTATCTTAAAATGCCAGCTTTTGGTGGCACAATCCCATCTGTCAACACAACTGCTTTTTGTGGCACCATCAAAGCCGGAAACACAGTGATGTTTCCTGTAAAAAAAAAAACAATCACTTTTGGTGGCACAATCTCTTGTGGACACGCAGCAATGCTTGTGTAAAAAAACCGCCAATTCGTGGCACTATCCTGGCTGAAAACACAGTAATGTCTCTGTGAAAAACAAAGCTGTTTTTTGTGGCACTATTCCCAAAGGAAACACAGCAACAGGTCTCTAAAAACACCTACGTTTGGTGGCTAAAAGGTCTCTGGAAAGGCAGTGATTGCTCACTAATGGACAACATGTTTTGTTGTCTGTTGGTCAGAAACCAAATCAAGCAGGTGTCTCACCATCCACCCTCCCCTCCACCTCCAGATGACAAAGTCAGCTCATACACTATCATATGACACATGAAGCAAAACAATGTAACATATTTGTGGTTTTAAGCGTGTAATGACAACATTTTCTCTTGGTGACTGGGCTGAAGTGCAGCTTGTGAGCTGAAAAATGATACATATTTGTACAGTATGTTGGGTCTTATGCTAGCTAAGCTTTGCTTGTCATGCTAGTTATCAAGTTTGTGCTGTAAACGCCTCATTGGCTTGCACATAACAAAAGCATAAAATGAGTAAAGCTTTGAGCTAAACTATAACTTTATTCTCAAATTAAAGTCCTGATTTATGAAATAGTCCTTATTTAGTTATATAATATGTAGTTGAAGAATTAATGGCACAGTTCAAATGTATGAAAGCTGATTGTGTTTAGGATGTTCACTGCATTATTGTGCTGCACTGTCCTGAAAACTGATTCTGATATGTTTTCTCTTTTATATATATAAACCTGCAACTTGCAACAAATTTAATCCAATCCACCATCACGAGCTCCAGCCTGTAACAGGCTAAAGTATAGTGATGTCCACAAGTTTAGCAGTTTATATTCAGTCCAAGTCTTCACATGGACAGTATTTTAGTGATTTACAACAACTGGGTGAGCACTGGAAGTCAAAAGTCTCAGCTGTGCTGCGTTCAAGGGAAAAGCCCTCTTCCTCCTTCAGGAAGGTCCAGTTCCTGCTCAACACCAGCTGCTCTCCCCAAACCCACCTCCCGTTCAGCCTCTCTCAATCCGACATGTGTTGACCATCAGTGTTTTACTTTCAGAATGAGCCAGGTGGGGAAAATCTAGTAAATTTGGAAGTTGGCTAACTTTTCTGGCGACATTATGATAGCTGACGTGTGCTGACAACTTCTGGGTAATATCATTCCAGCAGATATTAAGTCATAAGATAAACCTTTTCTCTGCAGTGTGAAACAAATACTGTGATGTCTGTTATGTCGATTTGGAGATCACTCTGCGATAAGATGCTTTCTCTTTCCTGTAAACTGTTTCCTTGCCTCAATTTTCCCTCTTCTTTCCAGTTTTGCTAAAGTCCTTTTATTTCCCTCTCTGTCCCTTTTGCACGCTCTCTCTGTCACTAGTGCAGAATTGAGGGGATGACCAGAGCCAGGTAAACCGCTGAACGCATGCAACCTTTCAAAACGTCCTGTGCACCTTCACCTTCACTTCACTTCACTCATCAGTCTCTCTGTCTCACCAGCCTGCTTCTCTCATGACCCAAATGTCTCACCTGGGGGATGGGGGGTGGGGTGCAGGTCCAGACAGGTACACTCACTGTGGGTGAGAGGAAAACACAATTCATCAAACTGAGCTATGTATAGAATCAATCGCCTTGCACTGTGTGGTGGCCCCTACAATGTTTTTATGTGTCATAAGAGGTCATTTTGGTTCATTGCGTCATAAGTCTTTTTTTTTTCATGAGGACATTGTCCTCTCGCTGTTAATTGCTGAGATCTGGAAACACAGTGATGTCACTAAAAGGATGTCTTATAGGTCAAGAAATGCACGTCCTGACAGGTTTTAAAACACATTTTTTAAGAGAAAAATAAGCAACTTCCAATTGGTCTGTTATCAACATCTGTCACAATTTACAGACTCATCTCCTGATAGTCAAACTTGTAAGTTTGATGAGATCAAAGTGTGTTTAGTGAATTTGGGGGCAGAAATTAGAAATATTCATGTTAAAAAATTACTTTTTTTATTAATAAAATTGAAAGAAAGGGTTTGAAGTTTACTTCCTGCTACGCCTTTTCAGACGTGAAATACTTTTGTATTTGTTTGTATATTTGTTTACTGAATATGTCCCATGGACAATCTGGTGTTGTTTTTTGTGTTTATATTTCATTTTGCTCTCATATTTAATTCAGCATGTTCAAAATAAAGATCTAACTAACTAACTAGTTAGGCTTTAATTGTTCATGAAGTTTAATAAATTCATGAAGTTCTGAAAATAAGACTGAAGATGAAATAAAGTGGAATCATCTTTTAAAGTCTGAGCAGGAAATATCCTGATCTAAAGAACAATAGTTTGGCTAAATCATTTTAATTCAGGTCCACATTGGGTCTTTTTTACAGTCCTGTCACAGCCTTCACTGGCAAACAAAGATGGACAACTGAGCCAATTCCAATCGCTGATGAGCAATGAGATGTAGTCGAAAGCTCGTGCAAAGGCCAGTAGCCTTGACTGAATCTATTTTGTCAAGTTTTGAGCAATGGAAGTGGCTTCATCACTTTAACTCCAAATTTAAATTTATTTGAGATTGTATATTCACGTCCGTTTTTAACATAAGTGGAGATCCACCATTCACACCTCTTTAACAAACAGCTAAACACGTGTGTGGCAGTGTTTTCCTCATGAACCAGCACTAACCCAAATAAATGTAGCCCTCTGCTGTTTTTTGTTTGTTTTTCTTTTTTTCTTTATTCATTTATTTTAATTTATGTTTTACTAAAAGTTCAGTCCTGATTTTGGGAGACATTCACCCACATCAAGCTTAGTTTCTTAAAATATATATCCGTACATAGTTTCAATGCTTTAATCTAGCGAAGTGCTAAATAAATGCCCTGAGTGGCACTATCACCACCTTTGGTTTCATAGATGCAGTTGGTACTTATGGGATCACCCATGTTCGAGCACATTATCAAAAGAAACAGGCGAATGGCTCTGAGTAATGTTAGCGCTGCTGTACTGTCTCCAAGCATGTATGAAATGTACTGCAACATATGCTAGTTTATTACATGATATCATTCATGGCTTTAGGGTACTGATATTATGTTAAGTTTAGTTAATCACATACATAGCAAATGTAAAAATGTCTCTGTGTGAGTTTAAAAATGGCGTTTTCCAGCATTCACATGCTGGAGGAAAGACTGTTTTCCATTTTGCCAACTTCGCAGTCACCACGCCCCATGACTGTGACCAGACACCAACTGTATCTAGAGGACAAATGCCTTAACATTAAATTGCACCAAAAAACAGTGGCAAAAAACTGTGCAAAATTATATTTATTTGCATCCTTTTTATAGCATTTTTGGAAGAGGACATTTTTGTCTGTTAGGAGGACGAGAGGAACTATTATTTTAAAATTAGCATGAAGTATGTAGAAACTAATACATTTTCTGTGGGGTTTTTTGTTTTGTGGTTTTTTTTGTTTGTTTTTTGTTGGAGAGGGTTACATTGGCATTTAAATTGGCATTTAAAGGATTAAAATTACTGAGTAATTTGTAATAATGACCAGGACTGAAGTTAGTTTAAAGATTTAACTCCAAAAATGTGGAAAATTATATTAATTTATATCCTTTTTATAGCAGTTTAGGGAGTGGTGATTTTTGTCTATTAGGGGAAGGACAGGAGCTATTTTTAAAAATCTTATTATGCACAAACAATAAAAATGCACCATAATCAACTTTATCGCCTCCCATCCCACAAAAATCCGATCAACACTTAGTATTTGAAAAATAATTTTTTGCCTGTGTTTAAAAAACAGTGGCATTTTGTAAAGACATTGGCATTTAAAGGGTTAGAAATTCTAAAAATTAATGAACATTTTCTATTTATGATTAGAACAGATGTTGATTAAAAGATTGAAACCTCAAAAAAAGGAAAACAATATTATTACATAGTAGTTTTTAAGACAATTTAAGGAAGAAGACATTTTTGTCCTCTAGGAGGCAGAATTGAGCTTGTTGAGGACCTGAGGGTTAATTCTATCAGTATCAGCAGTAGCCTCGCACGTCAAAACTAGCTCACCAAAGACCTGCCAACTTAATTCAGCCTGATGTGAATTGGTCACATCTAGTAGAAAGCAGCTTAAACAGGTCAGGATTCAAGCTGATAAGTGCATCCCTATTTTCTTAACGTTTATCACTATTACAGCCAAAAGGCTTCCAGTGACCAAAAAGGACATTGATGATAGTGATACATGTCTTTTTTGTCTGTCTTTCCACAGACTGTTCCACAGTGCAGAGACCAACTCCTCTTCCGCTACACTCTGACGACGCCGGAAACACACGTGTCATCCGTTCTGTCTCCACTCCAGAAGACAGCCTGTCTTCACTTCACTCCTCATCTCCACCACTGTGCTCACCACCAACAGCAATAAACACAGACTCCCCATTGGCCGTTCCTTTAACCGGGGCGGTACACAGTCCTGTCAAGGTGAGCGGAGACCCTGCAAAACTGCGTCCCTTCTCCAGAACCACGTCTCTCCCTCCGACTAACCCAGCTGAGAAATCTGTACCATCACGCTGTAGTGAAGACATCCAGACCAACATTCACTCATCCATGGAGCAAACACCAGACCAGAGGGAAAGACAAAAAACTCTGACAGAAAAGAAAAATGATGCAGCAGAGTTTAAGTCTAAGCCCAGAGAGGAGCCTGCTCCTGCAGCAGTGTCCTCCGGAGCCCCTGCAGCTCAGCAGACCACAGCCAGGAGAGCACTTTTCACCAATCTGCCATCACACGCACCAGTGAGAAGAACAAAAAGTGAGGGCCATGTTCGGGCAGCTGTAGCCTCAGCTGGGCAGGCCCAGTCAGCAGTCCCAGAGGTCTGCACCGACGCTACCATGAACGACCGCCTCTGGAGCAAGCTGGAGCCGGGCAGCCACCGAGACAGCATGTCCTCCTCCTCTAGCATCTCTTCCAGCGACACCGTCATCGACCTGTCCCTGCCCAACCTGGCCAGGAAGAGCCTCAGCAGCCTGCCTGCCACCATCAGCACCTGCGACCCTCACTGGCTCAACTACCGCCACTCTGCACTCGTCTCCTGTGATCCGCTGAGAGTCAGCAAGAGCAAGTCCAACCCCAATCTGCAGCAAAGTGAGTCCCCCAATGACGAACTGAAGCCTCGCCCCCTGCAGCCTCCCCAGGAAGCATCTGTGGACTCGCCCAGCAGGCTGACTCAAAGGAGGCACACCTGGAGCCGCCTCTACATGGAAGGCCTCAAGCAGTCATCAAGCAGCAGGTCATCCTCTGTGGCCACAACCCCAACAGCTGCAGCCTCCATGTCCAAAAGCCTCGGGGATCTGACCTCTGATGACATCTCCTGTAACTTTGACAGTAAGTACCACAGCATCAGCCGCAGCTTCATTGTCCGGCCAACCAGGGAGCAGCTCAGCAGAGGTAGCCTGCACAAGTCTCGGCCAACCAGCGACCTCACAGAACAACTGCGGAAGCTGACTGACGTGGAGCCTCTGACCCCCAGCGACTTTGTCCCGGAGAACAGAGCCAAAGAGCCGCAGGAGTGTGTCGATGAGAGCCTGGTGCGCAGGACCTCCTCCAGGAGCCAAAGCAGGGTGCGCTACATTGCAAACAGGGCTAAGAAGGCCCAGGAGAGGCAGAAGCTCCAGAGCCTGGTCCAGGGCCGGAGTGCAAGCTTCAGCCTGACTGGTAGCTCTGGCAGCGGAAGCACTGGTAGCCCCATTGAGGAGCGGGGGAACCCTGAAGGCGCGTGTTGCGTGGCCCAGAGTCCCTGCACCAGCCTGGACCTGCTGAGTCAGCTCGCCCCCCTAGGAGCCCCCTCTCCCAGACAGTCCCAGCCCTCCCCAGACCCTGAAAACAGTGAAGTCTTTTTCATGCTCAAACTCTAAGAACCGGCTGACTTGGAGCTGAGCGTGAGAGACACAGCTAGACACTCTTTTGGAATACAGTCCTCAAGTAGAACTCTTTTTTTTTTTTTTTTTTTTTGTAGAAAAAGTTGCGTATCTTGCAAACTATCTCATAGATTACTTCAGCATCTCCCAGAGACCTGTGCTCTACCGAATTATAATCCACGAACAGTCAAATCTCCATCTTGGGTTTGTGCAAGATCCATTTTTTAACATTCAGAAAACATTGGGTAGAAGCTGCTGGACAGCAGTTCTTCTAAGAGCAATCGCAGCTCCGCCATCAGTTTGCACCAAATGTTAGATATTGCCAGAATGTATTTAGTGAACGATACCTGGAGTTTTTCTATAGCTGTTTATGTTGATGATCTTAGGTCATGCTTGACTTTTTTTTTACTTTCCATGAGCATACAGTAGCAATAGATCACCAAGAGGAAAGGATAGTAGTCCTTTTAAATCTGAGCAAAATGGTTTGATTTCTTTCAAAAACATGGAGAGAAGGCAGTGAACAACAACACATGGCCCTAAAACTTGGAAGAAATTAATGAAAAGTAAGAAGAAAATTACCTGAAAATAAGCAAAAAACATTAAAAAAAAAAACAAAAAAAAAAAAAACATAAACAAACAAAAATGTTTTAATGTTTTAATTTTAAAAACTTAGAATATGTGTATTATTTTTTTCTGTAATAGAATTTTAAATATACAACTATAATGATTATGAATATAGTTTTCTGGAAATTTTTTCTTGTTTTTGCTAATTTTCTAATTTTTCCCCATTTTTAAAACTAATTTTTAAGTCATTTTCTTCATCCCCATTTTACTAATTTCTTGCAATTTGTGGGACATTTCATGTCAAGTTGGTCATTGCCTTTTATCCCTGTGTTCTGAAAGAAATTAAACCAATGTCACTCACTTTCAAAGGGTTAAATAGCTTGTGAAGAGCGTCTGAAGGCAGGACAAGAATACTGATGTCGAACTAGGTTTTTAAAGGGTTAATTGACTGATTATGTTTATTTAAATTTAATGGTACACTTTAACTGGAAATTAGATACTTCATGTCATGGCGTTAATATCAGCCCATCCATCCATAGCAATATTTAGAAAACGATGGCATGGTGTCATGTTGATTTTTGTTTGCGAGTTTGATGCTAAGGCTTGTCTCATGTCTGTGCTTAAAAATTGGAATTGTTATTACACACAGGATGAAATCTTAAATTTTAGTATTCTTTGTGTAGTGGTTCCGTTGTAATTTGACCAAACTGCCAATATTTTGCTGACCTTCCCGGTTTTTGGCATGTCACAGCACTGAGATCACATACTTTAAAGCCGTGGTAGACTCCACGCCGGGTTTAGCCCTTTTTTTAGTTGACTGCATGTCTTTTATGCACTGTAATGTTTATCCTAAGGCTCTGCTTTATTTTATTAAGACTTTTTATATGATTTATTAATGTTCCAAACTCATTTTTTCAGATCATGTGACGGCGGTCACAAGAGCATCACATCTGAAACCGTGTGTCCTCATCGGTCCATGGTACTAATACAAGATGAAACCGATCTGTATCAAAGCACGTGTATTTGTCGACCTGCTGTATTGTTTGCACTGCAGTGCCAGTTGTTTGTGCAAAACTTTAGGGATGATATTTAATGCAAACTGTGTAATTATGACCTGAATAAATCTCAAATTAATATTATTGAGCATTCACAGCTCATTTACTTCATTTACACTCCATCTACCAACAGCTGTGTTAGTTCAGAGACAAAGACGAGTCATTAAGAAAGCAGTGAAAGTGAGTCTTACACAAGCTGACATGTAAAAGCCTTTGGCCTTGGTTTTGGCAGCGTCTGCGCGCTGCTCTAATTTGGACTCTGCTTGGGTCTGTTTACCAGCTGTCACCTCTCTCAACCTCAATGGCTAAAAAAAAAAAAAAAAGAATAGACCCCCTGCAGAATGGGAGAATGTTCCAGAACAAAGACCTGAGGCTGCACAAGACACGACCAACTCAACCAGTCTTTAAAGAGAAGAAAAAAAAAACTTTTCATCGTCACTTGCCATCCCAGAGTCAGATTTGTATTTGAAGTTTTGTTATCAATTCAGTTCAGTCTTAGTGAGTTTCCAGAGTGGCTTTGCTCTTTTGAAAAAGAATATTTCACCCGCAAAATGACCATTTATGAATCAATTAGTCATGCCATGTTACCTTTAACTAATGAGGACAGCTGTTTTTCTTGCATGCCTCATTATTTATTGATTTACTGATTGTAGAATACCAAGCGGCAATCTTTGTGGCAGGAAAATGAACTCCGATACTAAGGTCTCTTAGTGGAACCACAAGTGTTTGGGAAGTGCTGAGCATATTACTGGATAATTGAGACTTTGATTGTTCTGCATGAGTAGTGTGCGAGTTTGTAACTGATATTTTGCTGTTGTTGAACCACAGACTACAAAAAATAGATATAGCTATTGTAGTTTTTCCCACTGGTTTCTGGACTCCTGTTCTGAAGCCTTGAGTTTGGCATTTTGGCCATTGTCATCTTGGTTTTTTGGAGCTAGAAGGTGCTGCCCTTAAGCATGCATAACTTTAAGCCTTAATAAAATTGAAATATGTGAGTTATATAAAAATGTATCCCCTGTAATGTTGTGAATGTTGAAATCAGCTGTAGAAACCAAAACCTTTGTAACAGGCTGTAAACATGTTTATTTAGCTGTAAAGTTGAATGTTTTAACATGGACAATAACAATATTGGGATTGACTGTTTTGGAGCCAGGCTTAGGTGGCCGTTAGAGGAACTGTAGTTTTTGGCACTAAACCTTTTTCGGAGGCTGCTGCTTGTGATAAATGTGGTCTCCAATCAATCAACACTATTTTCGGTAGAGGCATACAACAGTCATTTTGTGGGTGAAGTACTTTTTTAAAAACATGTTTAGTTTTTATTAGTTTCACTTTTGGTTATTCTCTATGATAATATGGGGGTTATTTGGCAACTGACAGTGACACAGTTTAATGGAGCTATGGTTATAGCCCGATTAGGCCATTTATTTGGAATACTGTCCTTGACCCAGTATAAAAAAAACACCAGGGGAGAATCCATTTATTGACAGAAGTATGTCTGACTCCTTCAGAGCAGGTGGCGATATGCTCCCTTTCAGTTAGTTGCTATTGGACCTTCTTCTGGTTCACCTACGATATCACATACCAAACAAGGGTTAAACTCCTTTAGCTCACACAAAATAAAGTCTCATGTGTCCAAAAGTGTATGATCCCATGTTGCTTCTTCGGGCTGTGCCCGGCCGGACGCCATGGGTAAAGGCCCAGCCACCAGGTGCTCGCCATCGAGCCCCATCCCCAGGCCTGGCTCTGGGGGGGTGGGGGCGTCCCGGTGACCCGTGTCTGGGCGAGGGAAACTTTGAACCATTTGTGTTTTTCTTCATAAGGGGACCGGTGAGCTACGTTTTGTCTGGTCCCTCCCCTAGGACCTGTTTGCCATGGGTGACCCTACCAGGGGCATAAAGCCCCTGACAACTGAGCTCCTAGGATCACTGGGACATGCAAACCCCTCCACCACGTTAAGGTGGTAGCTCAGGGAGGGGTATAGTTTTAGTTAGTTTTCATTTTGTCCAAAGTCTAGTCTTTATTTTTTATTTCAATTAACTAAAATGATTTTTCACACTTAGTTTCAGCAAACCATAATAACCCTGCACCCAATATCAGATTTTTATAATACAAAACTGTTAGGGTTGTTTTGATCCTACAGTGTGGATTATGGAATAAAATCCAGTCATTCTTTGGCAGGTTTTTTAAATCCCCCAAAATATTACAAATATTCAGTGTTTGCTTTGGATGAATTGAAACTGTTTTGCAACAACATGAACGCTCTGGGATCTCCTGCAACCTAATCTAATAATAACAGCAGTAAGGCAGTCATGCATACGTTTGGAGGAAGCTAATTAAAATGTGTTGGTATCAGCTTCCTCTGACAGCCCCTCTAAGTCTTTCTCAGGACACTGATTTGTCAGTCAAAGGTTTGTCTATTGTCTGCTCCGTGTTTTCCAAAGCTGATGGCCACCTCTGGCGAGCTGTCAGACACTGCCAGGCCTCTCTTCCTCAGCTCTGTAAGACTTTGTGAAGCGCGACATGCTCATTTTAGCGCCACAGATTCGGCTCCAGCCAGTACACAAACACAAAAGATGGCTTCATTAGGATTCCGAGAAAACCACAGAGTCCCTCTTAGAGCCATATTTATCTAGACAATTTGGCATGGCTTGGCCTCTCAACTGAAACCTCCAGGCCCTGTATAGCACTTGAGGCCTGAGAGAATGTTTTTGTCTCACAGAGTGAAGGCAGCCCCTCCTCTTGTCATCAAATCACTGCCAGTTTTTTTGCACCCAAGTTTGTGAGCTCCTGTTAAAACCAGTAGAATTATATTTCCAGGAAGAAGACACGGGACATGTATTTGTGGACAATACCTTTATCTGAATTACTTTTGACTAACTGATCAGCCAAAACATTTAAACTAAAGACAGGTGGGGGAAGTATCATTGATCATTTTAGTGCAATAAAATGTTCTGCTGGGAAACCTTTGGTATTAGCATTCATGGGGATGCCACCTAAAATGCACCACCCACCCAGACACCATTTCAGACCGAGTACAACACCTCAATGGCAGTGGGCCCCCCAGCAGGACAGTGTGCCATGCAACACTGTAAAAACTGTTCAGGACGGGCCCCTGGAACTTGACAAAGAGCTTAAAGTGCCAATGTCGGCTCCACCTTTTCCAGATCCCAATCTGATTAAGCAACCATGGGACATATCTGTATCCAACTTCACAACCCACAGAACTCAAAGGATATGCCACAAACACTCTGATGCCAGACACCACAAGACACCCCACAGAGGCCCTATGTCCATGCCTTGCCTGTTCAGAGCCAAGTCAAATCCAAGAATGCCCTACCGTGGATCAGGGGTACTCTAGGGTACCGGCACATCCCACCAGTGATCTATGAGATTGATGAAATTTGGAGGCCAGGTCAATGCCTCAAGCTCTTAAATCACATTCCCCAGGCCATTCATCAGCAGTTTTTGCAGTGGTGCATGGTGCATTGTCCTGCTGGGTGGGGGTGCACTGCCATCATGATGTTGCCATGAAGGGAGATATTTGGTCTTTAACGGTGTTTGGGTGGGTGGTGCATGGTATCCACATGAATGCCAGGACCTAAGGATTCCAAGCAGAACATGGCATTAAAATGAGATGATCAGTATCACTAATTTTACCTGCCGGTGGTTTCAGTGTGTGTTATTCAGGGATTGGAGGAGGGAGTTTCAGGGATTGGAGGAGTTTTAAAGGATACCATAGTTGTTTGACCTGCTAAGGGCAGGGGTCTTAAATGTTTATCAGGTCCTTTAGCTCAAAAAGAGACAAACGGGCTGCCTACGCATATATTGTATAAAAGTGAGCTGCACTTTAGATAATTCTTTATAATTCTAATAATTGTTGGTCTTTTTCTGTTTGGACTGGCCTGTAACTGCAGAGTCAGCAGCAGTTGTATCTAGGTGTGTTAGCCACTCCCTTTGCACTTTTGCTAGTGGTTTCTGAGTTGTACCATGTTTCAGAGTGTCGTGCTCGAAAAGTTACAAAATGATCTATTGTTGTCCCCAAGAAGGACAAGGTCAGTTCACACATGCATTGGTTGTCACTTTCATTAGAGTTTGTTCCCTAGAGAGGGCTATCAAAAAACTTGGTACTGAAATTTTCAGAACTGGGGTCACTGAATCCTCAAATTAGGCACAAACGTCCAGTCAGACTCAGCAATGAACTGATTAGAATTTGGTGGTCAAAGGTCACTATGACATGGCTAAAACATGGCTTGTCCAAGAATTCATGGACTAATTATGACAAAATTTCACACAAATGTATAGTAGGATAGAATAATGAAATGATGTCATTTTAAATCCAAAAGGTCAAAAGTCTTCAAGAACTTCACTGTGACATCCTAATGTTCTGCAAAAAACCTTTTCTGGCCATTCCATAACACCATATCTCAGGAACATGTGAGACATTTGGTTAGATACTGAACTGGTGATGCTAATCTTGGGTGTCAGTTTGACTGGTGCACGGAGGCGTACAACCGTGAGGCAGTTAAACTTAACCCCTACAGCCCAGACCCATTCCTGCACAGCAGCTATAATTATATGTTGGATTCATGTTAGAGTATTTTAGACAGATTTTAAATTTTGGAAAATAAAAAGAAACAACTGTAACAACTAGGGGTCGCGGACAGCTTGTTGAAGACCCAGGGCAAAGGATTTATTCATTTGACCCACTGATGTTGTTTTCTTTGTTACATTATCAGATGTTCTTCATCACAGGAAATATTGAGCCCCTCTGAGTTAGTCAGGAGGGAGGTGTGTGGGCTACTCTAAACCAAAATTTCCTCTTGGCTCCCTGAGCACTCAAATCCATCCTTCTGTAAGCTCATTGTTAACTGTAATTACACTTCAATCTAAAAGTAGTGGTCTAAAAACAGACCCACTGCCCCCCAGATTGTCTGGAATAGTCAGAAAGACAGCAGTTTAGTGTAAATCATGATTCATTTTATTGTCTTTGTATCAGTCGGGATGATGAGAGAAAGAAAAAGTTTTGCCTCAAAATGTACATCCGTCATACAAGCCTGAACACATCTGGCTGCAATAATATGATATCACCCTTCAGATTTTATTACTGCCAAAACAACAATCCCGTGTTTTTCTCTTTCTGATGGTCTTGCTCCTCCCTCCCTGTGCTCCCCATATAAACCCCACTACATCGTCCTGCACACAAGCCTTCCAACTGCACAAGACTTGTGACTTTCTTAGATATTTTCCCAGTCATCCTTCACACAAAGGCTGTTTTATTTCTCACTGCACCTGACACACCTGAGGTAAGGAACTATTTTTATATAACACGGTGACAGTTGTACCAGTATTTTATTAATTTTTCTATTATCTGCAAAGTTTTTTCTATGGAATGGTGGAAATTTTGGACCAAAACAAAAAGTGATCGGTATCAGGTAATAACATTAGGGGTTACTGGTTATAAAAGGGTGTTTTTCATGTTTTTTTGCAAGATATTTTAATGTTATAACCAAGTTTTCCTGTTATAACAAGAAACTTTTCTTATTACAAAAAAAGTCTCTTTTTATGACAATGTGTTTTCACATTTTTCTGAAAGATATTTTCTTTTTATAACAATATACGTACTTATCTTGTTATACCATGAAAGACTTTGCATAATGATGTGATCCTGTATCATGTAATAATGTGATTTGTTTCATGTTGTAGCAACATATGTAGCTGTAATGTTATTACAAGAAATGTTTCTTGTTATAACATGAAAATAAATATCTCATAAAAATATGAAAAATCAGTATTATAGGAAACTTTGTTTATGCTATGTTATTACCTGATACTGATGTTTTGTTTTGTTTTGTTTTTTTTCTGGCCTGGGAGTTCTATGCTTGCTTGGTTTTTTATCACTCAATAAATATGTTACATAATTAATCATACCTGGAATTATTGTTAAAGCCAGATGCTCTGGGTTAGGTGACTTCTGAAACTGAGAAAAATATTCATGTTTAAAGAATGGTTGTCATTTCCAGGGTGGTGGCAACATGGCAGGCGGCATGGCTCTGGTCTCCTGTGTGGCGGCTCTGACTGCATGGATCATCACTGCAGGTGAGACTAACACACTCAACCTGGCAGGGCCACACAGGATGGAACACATTTCATTTGGATCAATACATCACATTTAGGACTGTCAGGGGTAGAAAATAGCCTTTCACCTGTTGACCTGGGATATGATGTGATGAATATAACCAGTTGCACATGATGATCCTCGTGCCACAACTTGATCCTCCCTCTGTCAGTGCTGAATCCAACATTTTTACTGATACAGTTCAGTGTTGTTTTTGTTAATTAGCTATCATTAGCTGGTAATTATTTCTAACTGTGTCTCAGAGTGTTCAGAAAGGCATACCAGAAAAAAAAAATCTGTTAGTAGTTGAAGGCTGCTGAGGATCAAGACCTTCTACAGTTTATGACAACTGCATTAAACACATTTTATGATGCTCAGGTGTTTTATGATGATGCTCATTGCCCTTTTTTCTCAACACAAGGCAGGTTTCCATTAACCAAACTGTGCAAATTGAAATTGTGAATATAAAATACACCTAATGGAAACAAGTCAATTAAAAAAAAAAAAAAAGAAATCCCATTTATCATAAAAAAAAAAACTCCCACATGAGGCCGTATGTCAGGCGACTAGAAAAAGCCATATTTCTGCAAATGGACTGCAATGGAAACTTTTTTGGCTTTTATAGGTCACATGATGCTATGGCTATATGCTTGTCAGAAGGAACTGGCTCTCTCGGGCATGATGCAGCAAGCGGTGTTAATGCATCATATAACTCTTCAAAAGTTGAGAAGATCATCTGGAATTTTTGAATCCCCAATTCCTCTGAAATTGTGGACTATCACCTCCCAGAAATCCCTTAAACATGGCCACACGTATAAGAGGTTTGCATTTCCTTTGTCGCTCACATAACACACCTACGCCGCCTTCCACAGGAAATAATGACAGCTAGGTGGCTGCAATAGAAAAAAAGCTGCTAATGTTTTGAACATTTATTGCCATGCTTCTGGAAAGGAGAGGAGAATACCTATATCACTCAGTGGAAATGCAGGCATCTCACTATTGTGTTTTATCAACATTTCGAAAATATCACTTATTTTTGTTTGAGCAAATCTGTAATGGAAACTTCCTATTGGTCAACTGCAGAAACATTTCTGGGACATTATGTAGGACAGATTTAGGTAAACTAAGTTACAGAGGTAAGATTTAAGTAAGAAAAGTTTCAGAGTTTAGGTTTAGCTATATAAATTTACGAAGGTTGGGTTATGGTTAGTAAAAATATGAAGGTTGAGCTAAGGTGAGGTAAGTTACATAGTATAAATTTAGGTAAGTAAAGTTATGAAGGTTAGGCTTAGGTAAGTAAAGATACAAAGGATAAGTTAAGGTGAGGTAAGTTGCATGGGATAACTTTAGGTAAGAAAATTCACGGAGGTTACGTTTAGGTCAGAAAAAATCTGTAAGATAAATTTAGGTGAGCAAAGTCACAGAGGTAAGGTTTAAGTGAGTAAAGTTACAAAGGTTAGGTTACGGTAAATACATTTACGAAGGTTAGGTTAAGGTAAGTACAGATCCGAAGGTTAAGTTAAAGTGAGCTAAGTTACGTAGCATAAATTTTGGTATGTAAATTATGTAGGTCAGGTTTAGGCAAGTTTAGTTACGGAGGTTAGGTTTAGGTTATGTAAGTTAAATGGGATGAATTTAGGTATGAAAGTTCACAGAGGTTAAGTTAAGGTAGGTAAAGTTATTGAGGTTAAGTTAAGGTTAAATTAAGTTAAGGTGAAGTAAGTTAGGTAGGATAAAGTTACGGAGGTTAGATTTAGGCATTAAGAGTGTGATTGGTTAGGATTAGAGTAAGAATATCAGAATTAGCCAATCTGAGGCAGAGTATGCCTTCACCATCTGGGGCAAAAAAAATCTGCACCAGGTAAAGCCTGCACATTTATGCTTATATTTAAACTCAAATGATTTTTAAGCCAGTTTTGTGTCTGTTACACATTTCTTATAGTTCTTACAGTTTATAATCTGGACAGCCGCTTTGCGCTGCAAGGTGCTTTATGCTTCCAATTGTTTCACTCAGCCGATGAGTGACTGTGACCAGATCATATCCTCCTCGAGAGCAGCCGTGCAAACTCTGCAGACAGTTCTGCAAACTGTAGGGCAGCTCAGAGTCAGCGGGCTCTGGCTGACCTCTGAGACTGGGTCACGCTCTCAAATCACTCCTCACTATTTGACTCTGAGCCGGCTGACCCTGCTGGACTGCTGGAGACCCATCAAAGCAGGGAGGGAGCATCCCATTTCTCACCAGTGGAGGGGCTGCTGCCTTGCTGTGGCCCAGAAAGCACTGTGATAAATCAATTAACCGTGTTGGGGGGGGACTCTGCAGGCAGGCGGTGCACTGACAGGCATCTCCGCACATCCTAGGTCCTGCCATCTTCTCTAGAGGAGGCTGATGGGGTGTCATAGGCTTAATATGACCCAACCAGGCCTGCTTTTGTCGTCGCATGCAATTATGAGGAACTTGCACCCCTGGCACCCCCTTTCATGCCCCCCACCGCCTTCTCTGACTGACCCTGGCAGGGCATGTTGGGGCCTGCTGGACATGCTGCGAATGCCATTGGTCACAGTTACAGCAAAAAGAAAACAACTCAGAGTGTTATGGGTAAAGTCGGGGCTGGGGAGAGGGGGGTTCAGCCCCTGCTTGGATTACATGCTGGATAGGGGGTCGAGGAACAACAGCGAAACACATCCTTAAAGATGGGTCCCCTCTTTGATCCCCCCTCAGAAGTGCAGTTACCCCCTCGTTTAACTCGCTGCAACTGTCCCCTCAGTATGGAGCCCTTTTCTCAGGTCTCCTGAAAAACAACTGACAACAAGACGCTCATTGTCCTCCAGTGGCTGTTTGGCTTATTTACTGCTGTGGCTGAGAGAAAAACACACGAAGGGGATTCAAAACAACAATACGCCTCATTAAGCTTTCAGAAGGCGCTCTGCACATAAGCTTGTAGACATGAAACCAAACCCTTAATCAGCCAGAGAACTGGCTCAGACTAAATCCTCTCATCTTGGTGCTGCTACTCATGCTTGATCATGTTGACTTGGTTCATTACAGGAATCCAACATTTATTGTGCTCCTTTTTTTTCATTCTAGATGCCAAGGAGTTATCCATCACCACTATAAAGGTATTCTCTCTCTGTGCCTCTCTACACTAGAATGCCAAGGTGGCAGTGAGTATGTGTATCTGTGAAGCATATTAACTCTATTCAACCAACACTGTGAGCAGGCGAGCTCTGGTTCATTACAAGAAGAGTGGCCATCATTGCTATCAGTTTTGCTATCATCTAAGTGTAATCACCAAATTAGAGATCATGCAAAGTGGTGACATTACCAAAGATAAAAAGAATATGTGCAGACAATCAGACAGGATGCATGTGGATGTTAATCTGATGAGCAGGTGAACACCAGTGTGTGAACAACTGTTCTCATTCCCAGGTCGTCAAATACTGATACTTTGTCAAGAAGTTCAGCATCTGATAGTGCAACCCATTCTCATTCTGAAGTCTTCAAATACTGCTATATTGCCAGTGATTCTGACATAAGATATAGATGCCAAAAGCCACCTTTCAGGCAGTATGATATCCGGCTGGATAGTATCCGTTTCTAATGTGGCTGGAACGTATGGTGTTATGAAATTCCACTGTTTGGGCAAAAGGCACCTAGTGCAGCTGTATTATAGACAGATGGGCAGCATCAGCTGATAATGCGGACGGACAGAACCTGTTGTTGCAGAATGGTATGCCGCTGGACAGTGTCAATTTGAAAAGCTGCCAGTAACAACATAATATATGCCAGAGGGTCGTTATGGAGCAGGCAGTAGGGGTAGTAAATAGGTCCAACAAACCCTGGACTTCCACCGAGGAGCTCGGTGTTCCCTTCCCACATGATTTATGAGCCAAAGTATTATGTTTTGGTTTTTTTTCTCAAATTTGACCACACACTTCTGTAGCCTAAACTAACCATGTGCTTTTGTTGCCTAATCCCACCACGTGTTTTTATTGACATATTGGTTGCGGCATCCCGGAACGTCACCAGCAGATGCAAGTGGATACGGAGAGTGTAATATATAGATGCAAAAGTACACTGACAAAGCGGTGATATGTGACGACTTAGGTTGAGAACGTGTTGGACAGTGACATGTTTTGGTCATCTGTTTTGGAATGATATTCACCTTGTTGTCTGTCATTCGCCTCTTGAAAATAAGATAGCAGTCACCAATGGCAATGTTTAATGTTTGTACATTGTGTCACCTCAGTGAAATCATGGACTATTGCCTCCAAGAAATCCCGCATATGTGGCTGCTCCCACGTATAAGGGGCTCGCCTTTCCATTATGGTTCCATGACACACCTACGTGGCCTTAGATTGGAAATAATGATGGAGAAGTCACAGAACACCACTCAATGGAAACAGTCATCTCGCAATTGTGTTTCTTTGACATTTTGAAAATACTGCTTACATTTTGCACAAATCTGTAATGGAAACCCTCCTACAGTAATTTTTGAACAGTCTTTCATATCAGATTTCTCCATGCTTTGCACTGTACACAAATTTTAAAAAATCACCTTAAAAGTGACCCCCCCCACACACACACACACAACCCACACACACACACAGCGTTCATTCCGCATTAACATGAGGTTGTCTATTGTTCTCACCTCAGGAGGACCCCTACACCATGAGCAGAGGCTCCGAGCTGGAGGGCTACTGCATCGATCTCATCTCTGAGCTCTCCAAGAAGCTGGGCTTCACCTACAAACTGCACCTGGTGAAAGACAGCAAATATGGAACCATGGACCCCAGCGGCAACTGGAACGGCATGATTGGTGAAGTCATCAGGGGGGTGAGTCATACATGATTGACTTATTGATTTCTTTTATTTCGTGTCATGCACACGGTGTGCCCAGCCCTCATGGGTTTATAAGACACCAAAATTACGGCTGCAGTAGTCTAACAATTCATTACATTTAATTTCATTGCAAAGATTACAGATTATTTTACCATTTGGTCGTAAACAAAATATTCTGCCTTCTTTTCCAAGCTTGAGCAAAGACATTCGCAACAAAAAAGGTTCCCTTCCTGAAGGACAACTCAAGTTCATGTTCATTCAACCAAAAGAAATCGGCATAGAATTGACGACATTTTAGTAAAAAGTACATTTCTCAAGTCATTGTACACAGGGCAGCGAAACAAAAACTGAATACAATTTCATAAGAAGTTTTGTTTTTTGTTACATGCAGTGTTTAGGATGCCAACTGTCACATCAGAAATGACATCACACCAGCTACTAACAAACCCTGCATCATATGAGTGATGTTCAAAACTCCATGTTGCTTATCACTTTGTCCTGTGTCACCACATGAGCTCCTGTACATGTGAATGTGAGTGTGTGTGCCTCTGCCCTCCATCAGGAGGCTGACCTGGCCGTGGCCCCGCTGACCCTCACTGCAGTCAGAGAGCAGTATGTGGACATGAGCACCCCCTTTATGCAGACAGGAATCGGCTTCATCCTGCGTAAAGACGCAGAGGAGAGCAGCTTCAGCCTGCTGTCACCTTTCTCCACGGACATGTGGGTGGGCATCCTCGTGGCGTTCCTGCTGACTGGGCTCTGCATTTTCCTGGTGGGCAGGTTAGTGACAACTGCAGAATGTCTCCACTCAGCTGTTGGCTGATATCACAGCTTTCTACAGAAACTGTAGCTGGAGCCACCAGAACACGTCCTCACCATCCTATAATTACAGACAAGAAAAAGGCTTGTATCACTCAAAAATAAATACATTTAATGAAAATGTAAAAACACCTGAAACTGCAATAAAATTTGCACATAATCTTAAGTTATAAAGCCTAATTATGTAATAACCTGAAGAATAATATCATAAAATTTGCAGACTCATATAATAATAATATTATTTGATCAATAATGTCATATCGTACATTGCAATATTGTTAAAAACAAAAAAGAAAAAAGTTTGCTTTTTGGAGCTACATCATTTTTCTTATGCTGCTGTCAGAGGCCCTTCACAGGTGTTGTGCACTTTCATTTTAAAACACATGAAGAAAAGCAACTTGGTAAGAAATGTTCCTCAAACTCAACAAAAAATGTCTGGGGAAATCAGAAAAAGGCTAGGGAAAAACTACATAGGGATTTAAAATTTTGAATTATTTTACAGAATTATAATTTCATTTTTTCCATTTGTTTGCTTTGTTTTTTTCTTTTTCTTATTTTCTGAAAGGACAATAAGGCAGATGACATCAGAGATGGCAGATGATGGTCAAGGATGTATTAGGAGAAAGGTATTAGAAAATCTCATGTGACACTACTTTGCTTCCACTATAAAAGGTATCGACCTTGTGACAGAGTCTGTTTGAGTGCAGAGAGTAAATAATTTAGGAAAGGGCTCCAAATCTTAAGAAATTAGTCCTATCATCTGTAAGGACAGCACTCATTCTTTCATGAGGTAAGACACTGAAAATCTCTCTGTACCAGACTGTCACTGTGGACGGAGGATCTTTAATCCACTTTAACAATATGCATTTGCACGAAAGGAGCAAAAGTTTGTCCAGTAATTTATAATGGCTAAAAGACAAACCCTGTAAGAATAGCCCTGGATCTTTTCTTTTTGTTGCCGTAAAGAGGTAACACAACTCATAAGGTATGTGACTTCAGTATCTAGAAATCAGATTGCACTCCAAAAAGTAGTGGAAATGAGTCCCAAGGTCTATTTTGCACTTTCAGTAAATGGAAAAGACAGTTTGAGAAATCTATATAGAGCCTATGTAATGTTTTATATTTTAATTTCTGCAAGCCTACTGCAAGTGTAGGTTGACTGAACTAGATGTACTGCCTCCTACCAGTCCTCTTCATGGCATTCATTACCTCGGCCAGGCTTCCAGATTCATGAGAATTTGGTTGTGTTATTTTTTATCATGACAGTAAAGTATTAAGTCGAAAAGGGATATTACGCGATTTAGACCCTTCTGCTCAATGGATGAACTTTTCTGCCTCACTGTAGATGGAGGTGTCCTCTGCAGACTTTACAAGTGAATTAATTAAATGCCTCAGTTGTAAATATCCAAAGAAAACTGCATCTTCTCAGGCTTTTTTCCCCCCTGCAGGATCAGTCCCACTGAATGGGCGGAGCCGCACACAGAGGAACACAGCTTCACTCTGCTGCACAGCTTCTGGTACATCACAGGAGCGCTCACCCTGCAAGGTACCACGGCTAAACGGGACCACACACACATGCACACACAGAAACACACACTGGCACTTTATGCTCTCACAATAAATGTGCTGCACTTCAACCTTACTGTTACAGAAAAACAGAAAAACAACAACAGAAAAATAATTTACCAGTATGAAGGATAGTCACAAATCAGCATTTTATTTTCTATGGTTAGAATGTACAGCACTGAAGTAAAAGCTTATTCTCTAGGAGAGATCCTACCTGGGCCCACCCAGGCCTGATCAGGCCTGATCAGCCTGGGTGGGCCGCCTCGGCTGAGGGTGCCTTGTGATAAAAGGCCGAAACACCCGATGAAGTCGTACGTGGTACACAACCGAGGATGTATCATTCTGGTAACAACATCCTATAAATAATATATGTATATATATATATTATATATATATATATATATATAGAGAGAGAGAGAGAGAGAGAGAGAGAGAGAGAGAGAGAGCTGGATAGATAGACAGATACATATAGATATAGATTTTTTCCCTGTAAAATAATTTGAAATATATAAATTAAATAATTATTAATAATTATGGACAATTTTTCTATTTTTCTTTATCTTCTCTTTTTCCTGTGCATTACCTTTTCCTCCATGATTTTGAAAGAAACCAAACCAATTTGCTCAGGTGTCAAAGGGTTAAACAGCTTGTAAAGGGTGTCTATATGCAGCACAAGAAAAATCAAAGGGTTAAAGTGTGTGAGTGGCTTTGCAGCCAAACTGCAGCACTGCAGCCACTCAGCTGCTGTCTCTGTCCCCTCAGGTGCCGGTCCTCACCCCAAAGCCCTATCTGGACGTCTGGTCAGCGCCATCTGGTGGCTGTTTGCTGTGCTGCTCCTGGCCAGCTACTTCAGCAACTTCAGCTCCATGCTGCACTCCAACCACAAACACGTCTCCATCGAGAGTTTCGAGGACCTTGCCAACCAGGATGTGATTGACTATGGCACCTTGGAGGCTGGATCCACCATGCTCTTCTTTAAGGCACATTCATCAATCATTACAGCTGATTCATAATGTCAGAGACAGGCTCATAGAATTGAATGGAAAAACATATTCTCTTGCATGCTCAGAATATAGCGCTGAGCATGTGAGATGATTAACATGTTTTTTTCTATTTTGCATTGTTTTGCTACCCAGCATTCCACCAACCCTCTGCACCAGCGTATCTACCAGCACATGGAGCGTAAGAAGAGCTTCGTTTCCAGCACTCAGGAGGGCGTTCGCCGCTCCCAGGAGGGGAACTTTGCCTTCATCGGTGAAGCTGTGTCCTTGGACTTGGCAGTAGCTCGCTATTGCAATCTGTGCCGTTCACAGGAAGTCATCGCTATGAGAGCCTACAGCATCGCAGCACCTCTGGGTGAGCCATTCAGACCTGTCAGGAGATTTTTCTTCTGACAGATGTTGCAGCCTGTCAAAACAGGGTTTAAACTTCCCTCTCAGCCTCTCTTTTTACATTCTTCAGACAGCAACCGCAGTCACAAAATCAGTGTAAAACAACAGAATGAAACAACCAGAAATGCCCTTGAGAAAAGGCTTTCTGACAATGTGCTCCATTATCCCATTTCTTCAATTCATCCCATCGAGACTACAGATTTACAAAGGACATAGTCCCATCAGTTGTCAGTTTAATAAATTCAGTTGTTTTAATTGTTTTAATTATTATAATTACATAGTTATTCAATAATTTATTTGAGCATTTTAGGTACATGTATTTATTTTTTTAAAACTTTCTTGTGTGCTAATTTTCAGAATTTTTTCTTGCAAACTTTGATGATATTTTGGGTCACCTCAGTGACTTTTTTCTTATATTCTTAAAAGAAATCAGGAAAATTTGCTGAGGTTTCAAAGGGTTAAAAGTAACAGAATAAGTTAGAAATAATTTAGGAATCTTTTTTTATGGACAAATTTAGGTGCTACATATCCACAAACTTCACAGATAGGCCAATTAGTAATTAAAAATAACTTAAAATGAATTAGTAGCTAGGTGCCCTGCTGATGAAGGATGCAAAGGTGTGTAACATCAAGGCTATATTTAAACCCCTTAAGTAAAGACCTTGCGAAGAAACCTTTTGACCCTGATCCAACATGTGTTGGAAGCCAGAAAAATGAAGCAGGCTGATGGTTGGAGTGAGATGCTCATCAGCCTCTGTCTTCCATCACATCACCTGTCTTTGCTTCACCAGGTTCCCCGCTGATCAAAAACCTAACCAGGGCCATTCTGACCCTCAGTGAGTCCGGCAGGCTGACGTATCTGCGGGACAAGTGGTGGGCCAGCAGCTGCCCGGGCGCTGATGGGGCTCATACCTCTAAGGCCCTGCACGCCCACGACCTGCAGGGCCTCTTCCTCCTTCTGGGCCTGGGGCTGGCTGTCGGGCTCCTGCTAGCCCTGTTGGAGCTCTTATCCAGGGCCCGCAACCAAGCGAAGGATGGCAAGGTATGGAAGAGTAACACTCAGTGGGACTGTGGTGAGTCCCTATAGCATACCAACAGGTTGACATTTAGGCTTTTATTAAAATCCCTCAACAGCTATTTAATGGTAAAATTTAGTACAAATATCCATGGTGCCCAGAGGATGAATGCTCGCAATTTTGATGATCCTCTGACCTTTCCTCTAGCCCCACCATGTGGTCAATTTTTTAAAATTGAATTTGATTCATTTTTTTCGTTGAGTGCTTAGCACATAAGCATGCTAACACTCTAAACTATGATATTAAACATTATACCTGTTAAACATTAGCATGTTAGCACTGACATTGTTAGCAACAACATTAGCATTTTGCTTAAAATACTACTTTGTCTCTTCCTAATAATCTAGCTAGATAGTCTACTGTTCCAACAATCATCATCTCGTTTGGTCTAAATAAATCCTTAATTCACGTTAGATATAAGATCATGACGTTTTTCCCCACACTCTCTCTGCGTTGTTGGCCGCAGGTTGTTTACAGTCCTGTAATCTATTCCTCCACCACTATGCGTCAGCTTATCTGTCTGTTCCACCAGTAAAGAGCAGAGACTGAGCTCTGGTGGTGCGTGCTGTGCACCACGTACAGTAAATTTAATAGAAAGAGCAGCACCTGTATTTATAGGGGTATTAAAAAATGTACCATTGGAATTCTAAATATGCTGGTATACTGTAATACCTTAATACCACCCAAGCTTAAACTTCATGTTGTTTTTTTCTTTCATTCACAGAAGTCTTGCTGCTCAGTGCTGACATCAGAGCTAAACCAGCGATTTAGCAGCAAAGGAGAGAGTTCTGAGCAAGACGGGCCGGACAAAAGCAAAGCCTAAGGGAAATATTTACATGTTAGCTTTTGAAAAGATAGAAAATACTGAGAGCCTCCGCCCCGTTTCATCAAACACACTAACTTTCTGTCTTTCCGTAGTTACAGCATGTGTTGTATGGTCGGTCAGTGTGTTTCGTACTCTTCTTGGAGGCAAATTTGCGAATCCTAGAACAGAGATAGAATGGCCCGCCTTACTCTGCTTTACTCTGCCTCTGATTAGCTTACCCTGGCATTCCCATCCTAACCCTAACCAATCCACTCCCCTTACCTGTACCTAACAAATCCAACAAAGGAGGGTAATAATTAGGAGCTAATAGCATGGAGAGTAGGGTGCGACGTTCCATCACTATCCTCAGACTTGCAAATTTACTTTCAGGAAAGTTTAGTGACCACATTGGACACATCAACTAGTAGCTACAGGGTATTAAGTGTCAGACTGAGAGACCTAGAGCATCAAACTGAAAAAAATTACTCTGACTAATTTCCTGTATAGTGTTGTTGGTAGTGTTATGTTATCAGACATCCTCATCCCACCCCCTACTACTTACATTATATTTCTTGTTGAACTGTTATAGTTGCTATTTTCTTGTGCTTTCCAAATAAATTACCCAATATCCCAAGTGTTGTCTAGTTTGTTTCATAATATAAAATACAACTTAACTGTTCATGGTGAAGTTTGATTTTGCAGTGCGAAAAACATTATCAAAAATAACAATATCAAAAAATTCCTGCCACAAAATATTATCAATATTAAATTATCAACCAACTTTGATGAACACAATGTAAGACTAACAGCATCAAACACACACACAGTTAGAGACTAGGTGGTAGGGGTGTAGCCAAAGACTATCAACACATTCTCATCACATGGTACCACTTTGTCAGTGACCTTCCATGTCTATTTAATTCAAGGTATCCGGCTGTGTCAGCTTTTTATGCTTTGGGATATCGCTACCAGGATGTCAACAAATGCGCATGGTGCTGACAGAGTGGACATATTTGATGAGTTTGGAATAAGATGGGCCTGAGACTATTTATATATGGACATACATGATGGACAAAATAACAACTTCCCAAAAGTGAGGCCAAAAATATCTCCATCACCCCCTAGTGACTAGCTGCAGTGAAGGTCGCATCACCCACCTCCTCCATGTTAAGGAATGTGACATTGGAACAAACTCAAAACTCAAAGTACATACTAACAGATTTTTTACCAAAGACTGGCTTCAGTCATTTAGGGTAGTTCTTATCACCCTGGTGTTTGTTCAAGTGTTGTTCCTGATAAGTTTTTTAATTAATTAATTGATGCTATTAAAATAGGATTTGATGTCATGACTGACAGCTGTTTGTTTCAGCTGGTTTAGTTGCGATCAGTGGTGTGGCTCACAATTGGCTGAACTGGTGTTTGGGTGGAAATCACAACTGCACAGACTCTGGCTCCAAATGATGTCTCCAGCATGAGATGACAGGGGTTGGATCCAGGATATTTTGGCTTCATCTTTGTACATTCCGGGTAAGTGGAGATGCATCATCTATCTTTATATACAGTGTACGGTTTAATGTAAAGCCACTATCTGTAAATGCTACAAAAAATAATATTGCATAATACCAGAAGTAGGCTCGTCTGATGGAAGTTGTTACCCTCACACGTAGGCCTAAAGGCTAAACTATCTATTAAGGGAAGGCAACCATGGCAAGAGTACTTAAGTGCTTGATTTGGACATAATTTTGGACAATAATTTCCACCTAACCTCCCACATGTGAACATGACTTTGTATTTTTTAATTTCTTAAACTAGCCTGTTTAAAATGGGTAAAATTTAATTTCACTGTAGAGCTGCAAGCAGTCTGTTGCTTCACTCAGTGCCTACTTGCCCGGATGTGGCTCACTCTGCGTTCATCGTGAGACTTTTTTAAACCAGGAAAAGCTTAGTAATGTTGGAGTGTGTGTGTGTGTGTGCGCGCACGTGCGTGTGTGCGGTCAGACACTTACCAACAGGGGATTATCATGCTACACTATCAAAGTGCGGACTTCTATTTGTGGTCATTTTGGTAAAACAAAAATAGAAATGAAAATTTACTTCTGAGGTCTACTTTCACAATATTACTGCAAATGTACTTTTTTAAAATAATTTTTTAAAGAACTTGCCAAGAGGTGACCTAAATCTTTGATCGACATCTATCTCTCAAAAAGGTGACCTCCATACACTGCAGTGAGACTGTCTATCCCTGTTCTCTCACCTAATGAGTGTTTCTTTTCCACAAATAATTCCTTTGTATCTTTGAAAATGGATAGGTAAACTTGTACTAATAAAACTAATACTAACAATATATAAACATTTTTGTGAAAATGAATATTACAGAAATAATACTTGCCACTAAACTGAGAAAAAAGTGAAGTATGCCTTTTTGAAGAAGGCTCTCCTCGTCAGTGGATTTAGTGTTATTTTGTATTTACTCTTAATAACTATTGGAGTCAGTGCTATACATATATAGCTATAGTCTAATAGAGTCTAATACAAAAAAAATCTCTACTGTAATGTTTTTTTTTTGGGAAATTGGCACGAGAAATGCTGCCTTTTTGAAATGTGGGATAGACTGTAAAAACAAAATAAGAATCCATCATAATATTCAAAGTATAGCAATAAAAATACTTAAGGACTGTTACACTGACAGCGGGATCAAGGACAAATTATAAAACATCTACCTTCTACCTTATACTGTAAGTGTCTGTGAACTGAAGACACTAATTGTTGAAGATTTGAATGTGGAATTCTTTCCCATTCTTACTTGATACACAACTTCAGTTGCTCAACAGTCCGGGGTCTCTGTTGTCATATTTTGTGCTTCACACATGTTCAGTGGAAGACAAGTCTAGACTGCAGGCAGGTCAGTCTAGTACCTGGACCCTTTTACTACGAAGCCACGCTGTTGGAACAACTACAGAATGTGTTCCTGAAAAAGATACCCTCTGGATGGCAGCATAATTTGCTCCAAAACCTGTATCTACTGTTCAGCAGTCATGGTTCCTTCACAGATGTGAAGTGACCCATGATGCCATGGGAACTAACACCCCCTATATCATCGTAGATTCTGGCTTTTAACTTTGAGCTGGTAACAATCTAGATGGACTCCTCAGACCACAGCAAAAGCGGCATGCAGAGGGAACAGGGAAGAGCAGGCAGGCAGAGCAGTTTAAATAAGCGGCGCGAGTGAGTTAGCAAATCAGATGCTTAGAGGTGAATCAGCTGGCCATTGGCTAATGAGGCTTGCATGGTCTTAGCTGATATCAACAATAGCAGCACTTGACACCATGGCCTGCCTGAATTAAAGCTATAATTATTTTGTATATGCAGTGATAAACTGCGTTTACTGTCGGTGGTTTTCCAAAGTGTCCCCAAGTCCATGTTGTAATATTCTTTGTACAGTCAGGTTGGTATTTAATGCAATGCAGCTTTAGGAGTAAAAGGTCATGGCCATTCATTGTTGGTTTTTAGCCTTGTCGCTTAGTTGCAGAGATTTATCCAGGTCCTCTGAATCTTTTGATGATATTACAGATTATAGATAGTTTATCAGTTTGAACATCAAATATTTGGTTTTTGGACTGTTACTAATTGTATTCACATTGAGTAGTATTTCCGGTGAAAGATGAAACAGCTGTGTTTGTAAGTGTATTTTAGCATTATCTAATCTACACCCCATTTTAAGAAGTTTGGACACCCCTGAACTAAACTTTCTTAATTATTCATATTTTAAATTTTTTGTTTGTTTATTTTTTGATGACCACAATCTGTGTCACACAAAGTTATAAATGAGTTGTGAAATAGAGAGGGCAGATTTGAGGGCTGTCAAATTATGCAGCACTGCCACAATGGCTCAGAGAGATTGCATGAAGTGAAAGGCACATAATGACTGCCACAATAAGTTCATATTAACAATCAGCTTTACAGGTCTTTACAATTCTTTAGTACTTAAAAGTTTAACTAGTATATCCTCAGGCCTCAGGCTAATGCCCGAAAGATCACGTGTGGAGGTTATTGAATACCTTTTCACAGGAGCATGCACTAGTGTGCAGACTTTATTTATTCTTTTATATCTATTTTTGCTTGGTCCAGCACCTACTTTTTTATCACATTAGGGTATGTGCGCTGCTTGAACTTTTCTTGTAATTATCTCACTTCCCAGCAGATGTGTCTTCATCTGAAAAAAACATGTTTAAGTTCATTCTTCTGAATCGCTTGTAGTCTATTGTGCTATTTACAACAAAAGCGGAATACTGCTTGTATCACTACTCTTTACAATTTCACATTATCTTAACCAACATCCCCAGGGATGAGGCATCAATAATGGTAAGGAATATGTGGCATATGTTTAACGCAGGACGGGGAATAAGCCATGTATCAGTGAGTCTAAATCAGATATAACACCATGGATATGAGAAGTTAGCACCCCTGAAGCCCAATGTGTGATGTCGTACCGACCATTGTCAGCTAGAGGAAGCCATCCCCCGCACTGCAGAGAATCACGGCCTGACAGATTTTCACAGACTGACTTGCACAGAATCAAACCCCTCACTCACTGCAGGCCACTCACTTCTCAGTGGTAGTAGTGTCCATTTTTCAACCTTTAAAGTTAGAATTGAGAAGCACATGGGTGCTGGTCACTTCACCTCTTCAGTGTTGAGGAAATTACATATTTTTGTCCTCTTCATAAACAGGAGGCCCATTAAATATAAAAATCTCTATAAAAAACTATCTGTGTGAATGTAATAAAGTCAGATTGTCAGAAACAGGCATGGCAAAATGACTCCACAGCACATTCTAACGTGTAGCCCCAATGGCCAGTTACACCTACAATTACGAAATTCGGTACACTCATGTATAATGCCCAGATGCACAAAAAAAGCCTCTTGGTCCCACCCCCCAAACCCAAAAGTAAGTCGACCATTTTGAATTTTGTGCTCACTTTTGCCGTTTTCCACCCCTTGTACTATTGCAAACTTGCCCTACAGGATTAATCTGATCGACTTCAAATTTGGTGTGTCCAAACTCAACCCCTTAGTGATGAAAAGTTACCAAAGGTCTACGCAAAACTCTTTACGGTTTTCCCGTGGCGCAACATAGAATTTCGATGTTTTGGCACAAAACAGGAAATTGTTGTAAGTTTGGTGTACATTGTCCAATCTGCCTGAAACTTCATAGGTTTGATGAGGGTCCCATCCTGAACATCTGTATGACAATATTCACTAGTCATAATAGTGACACCTACTGGCAACAGGAAGTAAGCCTTGGAAGACAGTTATGTTTTAATTTACATGAAATTTTTATGGTCTACAAATGATGTACACCAAGATGATGTTGAATTTATGTGCCTTCCAGTGCCATCTATTGGGCGCTGGAAGTACTACATCATGTGAAATATCTCACTCCAGGATCCAAACTCTCTGTGTGCATTATCTGACTTTCATAGAAATGAACAACCGCTTCTGCTGGAGTTCACCAGGGGGTGTGAGGGCCCCAAACCCATTGGTGTTTGAAGCTTTAATTATTAAAGGTTTCCAAATGATTTGTAAATCCTCACAAAATCATTTTTAAATAATTAGAGATTTTTTAATAAACCTCATAAATTAAGGGAGGTTGTTCAACAATGCCACCTGGGGGAATTTCACCCCCAGGAAATTTAACAAGGAAGGACACAGGTTCGAACACACCCCGAGAATATGTGACCTCAGTGTAAAAATGCAGTTTTATTCAACATCTCTTTTTAAAAAAACAAAACAAAAAAACAACTCAATTGATAAAATCTGGATTAAGCACATGCAACAATGGTAATAGCCAATTTGCTGGAAAACACTCGAACCATTGCACGGCAAAAAAAAAGGAGAAGATTAATTCAACACAAGAAAAAACACAAATCTGCAAAAGTAGGAAGTAATTAAACATAAACAAACTCAGGTTAGTAACAAATGTTAAACAACAACAAAATAAAACACACCAGCAAAGATTGTTTGTGTAGTGAGATGAGCCACTGGAAGCCACCAAACAAAACCCAATTTCAGTTCATGCTCCTTGAAAATGCAGTTACCTTGAGGAGAGGCGTCCGGAGAAACAGCAAATAGCAGAAGCAAAGTTGCAATTAAAGTTAAGATCCGTGGAGACAAAACGTGTAGAAACAAAACTCGTAGAGGCAGAGCTTGTGGAGACAAAGCTCGTGGAGACAAAACAGCAGTAAATGTCACTGAGCCAGAGTGTGGAGCACTGCAGTACGCCGCCAGGCCACAACAGTCTGCAAAATGCACATAAAGCCAATATTTACTAATATGCTCAGAAACTCATAAATTAAAGTTAACCCATTCGAGCATACACATATCGGAAAGCAGAAGCACAGCTTCCCTGCCAGGGAGGAGAGTCAGGACAGAGAGCCAGTTTCACTGTTAAGAGACCCCATAGTAAGAATTCCATTCAAGTAGCGGGCCAAGTTAGAACCACTGGAAAGTTGATCAGGCTGGCCTACCTTGGCTGGTCTATCCTACCACACATGCATACGCATGTTTGACCTCCATTAAATGTTTAATAGATTACAAAAGTATTCATTTTTGCACCAATAACAGTAGTATTTAAGTTCAAACTCATTTATGAACAAACATTTAAATGTTGAGCTACATCACTGCAGCACAAATGAAAAGGGTGGGGAATGAGAAAGACTGAATACATAAAGTCAACATTTCAGATCAGTAACACAACCAATGTTACAAAACTACAATAACCCACTATGCTTGTCTTTAGCTCAGTGTTGCATGTTAACATTGAATTTCTGTTCATAAATATGTTTAACACAATGATCATATGATCAGTACACAAATATGTAGTCTTTTTTACAGATCACCTTTAGAATATTTAACAAGGTCAAATTAGTTTGACTTGATGCAATCAATAACCATTAACAACATTTCAACTATCTAAAAAATGCTTGTAGATGCTTTACAAAGTATTTATTTAACTCTTTAGAATTGTTTTAACCCCAATATTTAAAACTGAACCTTTTATTATGATTAGAACAATAAAATGTAAACTTGAGGCGATAAACTATGTAACATCACAATAATATGGCATGAAATAAAGAGTGAACAGATGTAATTATTAGTTGATTAAATCTGTTCAAATATTTAAATTTCCATAATAGTAAAAGTTTTGTAAAAATCAGTATTCAAGCTAGTGGAAATTTAAGTGGAAAATTATATGCCCACACTGTGCACTTTTGGGGTGTTCTTCCCAATAATCCAGGGATGTTGTACTTCTATAGAGGAGCAATAGAAGGCATACTAACTGGAAACATCACAATCATGGTTTGTGTACGGCCCAGGACAAGAAAGCTTTACATCGGGTGATTAAAATTGCCCAGAACATCACTGGTTCCCATCTACAGAGCATCAGTTACCTCGGTGAAGAGAGGTGTCTGCACAGAACCCAAAGGATACTTAAAGATAGCAGCCACGTGGCTGTGCACCCCAGCCAAAGTCTGTTCACCATGCTGCCATCTGGAAAAAATACAGAAGTATCCACTGCAGAACCACCAGTCTACGGTGTAGCTTCTTTTTCCAGGCTGTGAGACTCCTCAACTCCTCCTTCGATGCCAAAAGATGTAGCAGGATTTAGGATCACCTTAAAATGCCATTTCTTCTTAAACTACATTTTATAAAAATGACAATAAAGTTACCTTGTACCTTGTACCAGCCGAGATAAGCAGTATGTGCCACTTGTTTAACCCAGGACAGGGGACAGACCCATGTCTCAAGCAGTCTGAATTAGTTGTAACATTCTGGCTATGAGAAATTAGCAACTCTGAAGCTTAATGTGGAAAGGCCTAATGACCTTTGTCAACTATAAAGAAACCACAACCCGCACTACAGAGAACTGGACTGACACCGAATTGCACATGCTGCCCCCCTACCCTCTCCAAGTCATTCACTTCTCAGAGGCAACCTCAAAGGCATATGGGTGCTGGACACTGGACACTCCACTCCCTCAATATAATAAGAATAATAATGATAATAATAATAATAAACTTCATTTATTTAGCACTTTTCTTAACAAGGTTATAAAGTGCTTTTCAGAACACAAAAAAAAAACAAAAAGAAAAAAACACAGTGAATAAGTACAAAGGCCACAGGCGGTTAATAAAACAAAGCTACAGCAACCTTTTCAATACTCAAAAATGCTTTCCTATAAAATAAAGTCTTCAGAAGCTATTTAAAAGATGGTAATGATGGAGCAAGTCTGATTTCAGTGAGCAACAGTTCCACAGTTTAGGGGCTCTGACAGTAAAGGCACAATCACCTTTTGTCACGAGCCAAGAACGGTGAAATTAAAGAAAGGCAACCAAGTTTTCTGTGAATCAGGCTGCTTTTGTTCGTTGGGCCTATGGCTAAAATTTCAGTTTTGTCATTGTTCAATTAAAAAAAAAATTGTGACATCCAGCAACTAATATCACTTACACAGGTAAGGAGGTTATCTAAAGATTTACTGGACTGGAGGGGGGCATATAGCTGTGTATTATCCACGTAACAGTGATGGGAGATACCATAGTTCTGAATGATGTGACTGAGGGGGAGCATATAAATGGAAAATAACGGTGGGCTGAGAATGGACCCTTGAGTCACTGCACACTTGAAAGGAGACACAGAGGAGCTGGAGTTGTTTAAGAAGACAGAGAAGGTTCTGTTAGAAAGGCAGGAACTCAACAACTGTAGAGCTGTTCCCTTTAAACCAACCCAGGATTCAAGTCAGTGCAGAAGAACAGAGTGATCAACAATGTCAAAAGTAGCACTCAAATCTAAAAGCACCAGGACTGAGCATTCACCTCTGTCGGCTGTTAAAAGTAAGTCATTGCAAACTTTTATAAGGGCTGTCTCAGTGTTATGCTGGGCTCTAAAACCAGACTGAAAACTTCTAAAAATATTATTGTTGCCCATAAAAGAGATTACTTGAATCAAAATGACCTTCTCCAGCACCTTAGATAAAAATGAGAGTTTAGATATTGGGCAGTAATTACTGAGTAAAAGGGGATCCAGATTGGGTTTTTTCAGTAGTAGCTGATTATAGCATGTTTCAAAATATTTGGAAAGATGCCAGAAATAAGTGAACCGGTAATAATTTACGAAATAAAAGGACCAACAGTTTGGAAAACCTGCTTTAAAGACTTAGTGGGAATAGTGTCTAAAAGGCAAGTGGAGGGATTCATTCATCAACTGAGATATGAGTTTAGTGTATTGAAACTGGGAGAGGGAGACATTATTATCACAGGCAGTGGATAGATTTCTTTGATCAGGTAAGATTTGGGACCGAATGTTCTCTAACTTCCTTGTAAAATAAGCCACAAACTCTTCTGGCAGGACATTACTCGGATCCAGCGCTGTTTTGGTAGGACCATAAAGAACATAGCTGATGATGTCAAAAAGAACTTTGGGTTTGTGATGGTTTAAGGAGATTAAATTTGAGAAGTAAGATGATCTTGCCTCTTTTGTAGCTATCTGGTAGTTTTCATAAATTCCTTAAGATTGCAGTGAATGGCATTGGATTTGGTTGCTTTCTATTTGCGTTCTAATCTTCTGCATTGTTGTTTCAGGGAACAAGTTTGTTTATTAAGCCATGGGAGTTTGATTTTAACTTTCTGGTTTTTAGGGGCAATGAGGTCAAGAATGGAGTGACAGTAACTGTTAAAAAAGGTTAAAGTTCATCTGATTCGATGTGGAGGATTGTTTATTGCTCACATCATGAACTGAAAACCCAATGTAAAAATTCCTTTGTGTAATAATAATAAAATCGCTGTGCTCACTGCAGCATAGACTATGCCATTGTATAAAAATTGTGTCAGTCACAGAGAGATGGCAAATCATTTAATCCCACACAAATGAGTAGTCAACCTCCATTCAAGATACATTCACTCCATAAATATGCTGGTCATTTTGCATGTCAGTATACTCATTTAAAAACTCACAATTCCCTCTCCTACAACAGAAGTCTTTCTAGGTAGTACACAGTAGACAATCCATTCCAAATCTCACAACTTGATTTTTTATTTTACCTCTACTTGAGAATTAATCTTATTTTAATTCTAGTTTTGCATTTTTGTATTGTTTGCTGTTTTTTTTCTTGTTTTTTTTTAGATGTAGGAATGTGTATATACATTTTTTTGCCGTCTAATGCAGATTTAAGATGAATAAAAACCATTGAAGAAATGGTAAAACAAAACAAAACAGGGAACCAAGTGTCATTTTGTACAGGCCAAGAGGGGACCAAATGTGGACGGACTTTGCTTTTTTAGAGTGCACAGGTCTGAAAAAAAGTCAACATATAAAAGCCTATTCATAGATCTGCATCCTGTTGTGATGGTTCTGAGATGAGCTGTTGTTGGCTCATCGCTATTTCAGTGCACATTAAAAGCATTAATAAACAGTTAAATTCTAAATGTGAGAGATATGCTTCAGTTAATAATACTCATATCAGTGTGAACTTAATGTAGCATTCGTTGTGTGCCTTTCACTTTTTGCAAACTCTTTTGTTGCTATACTCATTTATGTCATGATAGGTTGTTAGTGTGTTTTCACAATGCACCTCACAATTTAAAAAGCTAAAATGAAAACATTTCTAATGCCAATTTCCCAAAAGAAAATTAACATCATAAGAGAACAGACTGTATTTATATTCGATGATTTCTTTTACAAATAATGCATCTTACTTCTTCTTTTTCTTATTTCTTTGTCATTTATCCATACTGGAGTGTGAATGTTGCTCTATTCTACCTAAGAGGGAACTTGTGTCATTATATACCAGCCAACAGTGGACTCACTTTATACTATTCAGGTGTGGACTTCTTTTCTGTAATGTGGAGCAACAAATAAAATTGATTCCTGTGAGTGTAGGTGGAGGACACACATACATTGGATTTCATAATGTTGCTATTGTAACAATAAATGCAAATTCAGCCAGTCCCTGTGAATTCTGAAAGATCCTGCAATTCCGTCCAATCACTGCAACTTTACAGAATACTTGACAATTTAAAATCAAGTAAAATCTGATTTTCATTGTACATTTGCCCAGAAATAAACAGCCTAGTTGCTCTCTCTCTCTGTTTATTATAATGCCGCTATGCCTGGGACAGTGACACACACATACAGTGACAGGGAAAATTGTTGGCATCATATAGCTAGGGACACTCATTATTTCAAAAGCAGATTGAAATTTAACAATCCACTTCAGAACATCAGACACATAATATTGTTTGGGGAAATTGTTGAGGCTTTGAACTTTAAAATAAGTTTCACAAGTTGTCTATGGAGCACTGGTCTCTCCCTCACCTGACACTGCAGCTGTCCAGGCACAAAGTGGTTTCTTTCTCTAATCTGATGCTTACGCTGCTGCGGTGTTTGTGTCGTTTGTGATGTAGCATATTCTTCCCGATACCTATTGTCTTTACACTGGTCTGTTTTATGTTGGTGGACCTCGCTGTTGCCCGCTAAATCTTTCTGACTGGCTTTAAATGTATTCCAAAGATTTTTTTTTTGTAAAGATTTTTTTTTAATTATTTGACTCATTTTATGCTAGTATTGGCTCTGAAAATGCATCATACTGTGATGAGTATCCTATGAAATTAAAGTTTTTTTTAAAAATAATGGCAACTTTGTTTTAATATTCTTATCATGATAGTAAAAAACCCTTAAAAAGTAAATCTTAAACTTGCACAGCAATTTTTTGCTTGTAAAAACTGTTAAAAGGAATTTTAGAGTCCGGCTGGCCACATTCTTAAGTGATGCTGGCCGTGTGTGGTGCATGTGGACGGGCCTGATGACGTGTGGCCGTCTGCCAGTGTATGATAATATTGCCACCGGCTCTGTCCGACTGTGTTCTCATCTCCTGCCATGTTCCAGGTGGATGCTCGTATGCCAAAAGAACTGACAGAAGGAACGTATTTGACAAGTTCACCACAAGAATGGACTGGGGTAGCTCTCTTTTTAAATATAGTGTCAAGCTATGAAATGATTAAACCACCCAAAAAGTCTGAGCCTTCATTTTCAGTTACAAAAGCATACTTAAAAATCCTATTTGAAGAAATAGGTAACGTGCTTTTCACTTTATTCTGGCACTAAGTTAACTTTTTGTTTGTTTGTTTATTTTGTTTTCACATGTCTGAAATAAATTTTCATCCATTCATTCAAAGGCCCTCAGGGGTTAAAGTGGGTCTTCCTGTTGAGCACTGTAGGATGATTTTTTCCTTTGCATTGTCCAGTGGTAACATATGAAGAAGACTGAATTGTGAAGCAAAAGCAGGGGGTTGGAAAAAATCTCATATTTTACAGGCTTCCCGTTGGAACCCTGTAATTTACCACTTCATAAAGACATCATGTTGAACACAGTTTCCCTGCAGACTGATTCCCTCCTCATGCTTTACACACCTCACCGCTCAATGCACACACAGCTTGTTATGTACCCTTTTGTCCATCTGGAGGTGCTATTGGATTTCTGTTGGTATAAACTCACTGCATTTACTTATCATTTACTCTAGTGCAAAGAAGTGTAATAACAGACAGCCCTCTCAGTGTGCATCAAGTGGACTCACAGGAGCTGTAATGCTTTTGGTATTAGACTTGGTAAACAACTTTGCTGAATATTTAAACACATTACTTAAAGAAAAAAAGCTGGTGCATATTAGTTGTGACTGATATAATTCAGTGGCTGGCACCAATAATGTTACAGTAAATAAAACGAAATGTGAGGTCTGACTTTCATTAGGCCACACCCTCCAGACAACAACATTCTTGTACTCGAAGTATGTCCTCACAGTAACTGTGAGTCTGTCCACTGGTAAAAATGTTTTCTGGTCACCAAAGAGAGACAATTTCATTTGCCTTTCTTCTTACCTGTCAACCTATTGCTTAATTGGAAGGCCACCATCTGTTGAACAATGGATTCAAGAGGTGAAGTCAGTGATAGTAGAGAGGGTCAGATATACTGTATGTGGGTCATACCAGAGGTTTAATGAAACCTGGTCACCTTTCCTTAACTAATTTAAAACCTTGTCATTTAAATTAGTTGTACTGAACTGAACATACATAACCCAAGACTGGTTATCTATGTTTGTCTGGTTTATTTTATGTTATTTTGTTTTTATTTTGTTTTATTTTATTTTATTATTGTTTTTTCCCCTTTCTTCCTATTTTGGTTATCTGTGTAAACTTGGATTGGAGGGTGTGGGTGGGCATCTGTTTAACTGCCAATCAAGTAAATGCATTCACATGTCAAATGGTTATATTTTGAAGACATAAATGAAGTTGCAAAAAAAGAAAAAAAATTCTCTGACTGTGTGAAATGACCTGCACTTGAACCTGCTAATCAGCTTCAGGACTCATTGATTTAGTGCCGCCAGGAGAAGCTGACGGCTGAGGCTGAGGAGGCATGAGAGAGACGCAAAGAGGTGGAGGAGGAAAAAGACCAGTATTGATTTGGTGGCAGGCGGCTCCTGACAGCTGCGCTAAGCTAGCACGTACTCCTCTTAGCCACAGTCTGAAGCTTGGCCGACAGGGAAGTGCCTAGGGAGATTAAGCTGTAAATCCTGCAGATTTCCTGCACACCCCCTCCCCAACCTCCTATCTCCCCACAAGCAAACACACTCGCTCTCATCCACAATTAAAAGCTTACTGATGTGTGGATGGATGGATCAAAATGTTTTTAGCATTCAAAGTCAGACATTTCCAAGTGTTTCTGAATAATCTACATGGTTGTCTTCTACAAACATGAACTTAAGTAATGTTTTCATTGTTGAACACTATTTTTTTGCCCTGTTATACTAAACATGACCACTACATATATTTCTCAAGTCAAGCTTTCCACAACTGATGTGCAGTGAAATATGTTCATTGTAAAGTTATTATTTTTCTGTTTCATTTCTTTTGATCATTTTTTGTGAATATCAGTCATGTAAGGTATAGTATGTGATCCCATGTTGTGCTTGGGGGGGGGGCTGGAGCCAATCCCAGCGGAAGATGGGGTACACCCTGGACAGGTCGCCAGACTATCGCAGGGCCGACACATACAGACAGACATCAGACAACTATACACGCTCACAGTCACACCTATGGGCAATTTAGAATCACCAATCAACCTGACCTACGTGTCTTTGGACTGTTGGAGGAAGCCGGAGACCCCGGAGAAAACCCACTCAGACACAGGGAGAACATGCAAACTCCACACAGAAGGCCCCCCACACACTGACCAAACCCCGTTACAACCACGACGCCACAACGCCATCGTGCCGCCCATTCTGACAATCTATACATACACCACCACCTTTTTTTGACAAACTATACTATGACTTAACTCATTACATCGCGACATATTAGATTATGATTTTTTCGACATGGTATACTATGAGGGGCAGTGTGGGACATTACTCGGAATTACCTCTCACGTTCACATATGTTATGACCCTCATGTATACAAAGAGGGATAAAGGGAAGCAACACAGTGCTGAGGTTCTAAAACAGCTGGGAAAGCCATTTATTGTTCAGCGGTTGCATTGAATGAATGAACCAGCCCAACATCAACAAGTGAAAAACAAAGGGAGAGGGCGGCGGGTGGCAGCAAATCAAAAAAAAAGCAAATCGTATGCCTACAAAACCAACCCCCACAGCTTACTACGTTTTTACCTATAAAGGTGAAGAGCTTAAATAGCCTACATGTCTACTCTGATACAAACCTGTTCAAAACACAAGTGGCACAACCACCCATAAGGTCTAGTGTTTTAGATAATTAGTTACCTGAGTTGTGGTGCGATGACAAAATACAAAATACAAAATACAACAAAAATCTAATTTAGAGCCCAGCTCCCTTGCACACAAGTTAACATAAAGTATTGAGTTAATAACCATAAGTTTACGTGCATCGATCAAGCCAGAAAAACACAGAGGTAAACTGCTCATGAGTAAGCACAGCCATGCACTGGCAAAGCCACAACAGACGTAAATAGTCTTTCAAAAACACATATTTGGAGCTGGCACTCACCAAGAGGTAGGAAGGTGGGACAACTGGCAGCACCCAATTGGTTGGCAGGGAGGAGGAACCAGCTGCGTGTTGAAAGCAACTCCTGGAATAAGGAAAGGGAATCCCCGATGACTTCACCCTCCCTTGTCACACTGTTGAAATAAAGGACTGCCACAAGCCTCATATACATGAATGACCAAGGAAAACGCCAGATGTGTGCATGTAAGGTTTTCAGTCGTGTGCATGTGTGGTTTTCAGTTGTGTGTGTGAATGGTTGTCAGTTATGTATGTGTATGGTTTTCAGTTGTGCGCGTGTATGGTTTTCAGTTGTGTGCGTGTATGGTTTTCAGTTGTGTGCCTGCATGGTTTCCAGTTGTGTGCGTGTATGATTTTCAGTTGTGTGTGTGAGTGTAATGATTTCAATTGTGTTCCTGCATGGTTTTCAGTTGTGTGCAAGTATGGTTTTCAGTAGAGACTGCAATTTCCGAAACGCTTCATCACTCCCGGCTTCTGCACTGGCTTGAGACAGGTTTCAAAATGTCATGTGATCGGTACCAAACCTGGACAGATGAAGTCTCAGTTAATGAGTGAAACCATTAAAATGTTCTACAAACTAACTGTAGCATAAGATGTCATTAGGTCACAGCTAATAATGATATGAAATAGTCATCATATCCTACAAGAACTAAATCAATAGCAATTTGATTTGATTTGCATGACACCTATTAAGGTAGGCTATTGGGTTGGGGAAAAGGGAGCTTACATCAAAAACAATGATAAATGGGTGCAAAGCAAGCTTCTACCAGTAGATGCCATTGTAGAGCAAAACTTTCAAAACGTTTCAAAGCAATGGTTTAAAAATATTAAAACGTTTCAAAGTTTTCAATTTGCCATCTCTAGTTTTAGATGACATACTATGTTGTGACATTTTTCAAGCCATTTTGGACACCATACTATACTCTTTGGGAAGCCTTTTATGTAGAATGTGAATAGATAGATACAGACAAAGTATTAAATTAGTGTGTACTTCCTCCTAATTGTTTTTGAACATGTAGTATTTAAGTTAAAGTGGCTTTAATATTTTTTATTGAGATAAATGTATAGGTTAAAGATAGGCCATTATCTTTTGTGAGTGTGTTTTTGTTGCGGTCCATTTCATTTGCTGTAAGGCTTATTTGCTTTCGTGTGTGTTTTGTTTTTACATGTTTGAAAAAAGATATCATTCATTTTATAACTCATAGTATGATAACACATTCCAGTAGGACGTTTTTATGCCATGTTTGGAACAAATACTATACTTGTCATTGTTATATTTTTGTGCGCATCTTATACAATGACTTTTTTCTTGCCATTTTGATGACATACCACACTATGAAGTTTTTTATGCTGTCTGGACAACATAGTACTATACTATGACATTTTTGTGCCATTTGCACAACATACTATAGTATGATGTTTTTATGCCATTTTGGATGCCTTGCTATAGTATGACATTTTTCTGGTATTACTTTTCTTACTATTCTGGTATTAAAGTATAACAAACTTTTGGACGACATGGTATAGCAAGCATCACCGACTGGTGGAACATAGTCAGACCCTCCAACAGACATAATCTTGCCCATGTCTCCATTATTTAAATATTATTTAAATATTCTGTTATTCCCTTCTCCACCAGGGCTGCCAACTCCGAGGCATCTGCCATGTGTCTCGCGATTTTGGGCTCTGTCTCGCGCTCTCAGGACAGTGAGGACACAAGAAAATCTTACTCCAAAACAGCAGAAGTGTTGGACAATCATGTAATAAAGTGAACTACTTTGACTCTAAAATACAACTGAGTATTTGACAATGGAGTCCTATGTGCTTCCACAGCATTGAATCAAACAGCTGATGGTCCTACAGCAGTGCAGTGAGACAGACAGACAGAGTGGAGCCTCTCCTCACAGCACCAAATTGTCTGAAACAGCCAAATTTACAGAGGAGGAAAGTGACTTCTTTAGACTTCTACAGACTACTTTGTTTTAGTTTCAGGTTTAGTCAGACTTTTATTTAGAAACACCAGGACACATCACTCCATGTCTCATCCAGCCACTCACGCTGAGCTCTCATTATTACCAGGGGCAGATGTATTGATTTTGGGGCCTGGGACCACAGGCACATTGCCTTGTTTTCACCTTTTCTCCAATTGGGAATGTTGGCAGGCTGTTGGCAGCTATAGAAGAAGTAGGCCTACTCAAAACTTTTTTCCCAAAGTAAAATAATTACTAGAACTCAGCAGAAGTTCGAGTCCTGCAGTCAGAGGTTGGTGTATTATCAGCACAAAAACTGAACCTGACACTGATTTTAGATATGAGGTTCGGACCTTTACTGGAGGGAAATTTTAGTAATTGGACCTTTTTGAATTTTAGTTGAATACCCGTGTACTATAGTATGACCTTTTAATGTTGTTTTGGATGCCATATTATGATATGATGTTTTTATATCATTTTGGACGCCATACTATAGTATGATGTTTTTATGCATTTTTGGACGACGTAGTATAGTTTGACATTTTTATGCAGTTTGGGAGAACATAAAATAGAACAAGGTTTTTTTGCTAGTTTTTAGATGACATACTATAGTATGTTGTTTTTGTGCCATTTTGGATGACATACGATAGCATAAAGTTTTTTTTTTGCTGCAATTTTGGACGACATACCGTAGTATGACATTTTTGTGCATTTTTGGACGACATGCAATAGTATGACGTTTTTATGCATTTTTGGACAACATAATATCGTATTACGTTTTATGCCATTTTGGACGATATACTATAATATGACATTTTTATGCCTTTTTTGAGGTATATTTGAGATGCTAGAACTGTTCCGACTCTGCAGCTGCCTTGTTGGCATTAAAAAGTGGGAAAAACTGTATTCTGCCCTAATTTGGAAATTAGGTGTGGCCTGTTTCAGATTGGGAATTCGGGGTGTCATATTGGGTTTTTGTGGATATCGGGGCACGCAGGTGTCATAGGGAATGAAAAGAGTCACTCTTGCGGCATAGTGTTGATTTGACAGTCCCTTTGGGGAAAGGGGAAGTCTACAGCCTCTGCAAAGGCAAGTTAGACCTTCAGTTGCAAAAGGAATAGGATGAGTAGCAAAGGGACAGGCATTATTTCTCCTTGCAATGATCAGTCAAAAGGAAGAGGCTGCACATGAAATCTTGCAGGAAGGATGAGGTGGTCTTAACTAGGTTAAGACTGGGTCATTGTGGCTTTGCCAGCTATTTGAAAATCATTGGCAAACATACTGATGGTTTATGTGTGTGTGGACATGAGGAAACAGTTCACCATGCTGTTTTTTCCTGTTACAGCTACAGGAGTGAAAGGCAGCAGCTTTTCTGCGAGCTGTCATATGTGGGACTCATGTCTCTTTCCTTTAGGTTGGTGTTTTCCTCTGTATCAGATGCTGCTGATGAAGTGCTTCTGAGATACAGCTTCTCAGACAACTCATGTTTGAAATATTTATTAGACCAGCAAAACATGGTTAGAGTTTGATGTCTAGGCTCTGACCTCATCACTCCCCGCAGATATGTTTACATAGAGATATAGGGACTGATGATCAAAACATCTTGAACCCCCCCAGTCAGAGCCTACAGGTGGATGCTGGGGTGGTGGTGGGGCTGAAAGAATCATGCAATACTAGCACAGGGCAGCGGTGGCATTGACAGGCAGAGGGAGAGTTGGGAGATTTTTGCAGTTTAAATAGATTGCCAAATTGACAGGGCGTGTCAAATTGACAGGGCGTGTCAATAACCACTGACAAACCTCCAAACCTCCTTCTGGTCAAAACCTAGTTTGTGTTGAGTAAAGATTGGAATGACTAAACAAATGATGTTCAATAATGGAGATGAGGTATCTTTTTTTAAAAAACTAATCTGAAGATGATGCAGTATGTACACTTTTAAATATTGAAGAAATAGTAAAGAGCAGTAATTTATCTCTCTCTGTCTCTCTCCGCAGTGGCCTAGTTTCCTCTTAGCCCATGCCTGCGCTGTAGCCGAGGGCCTGTCGATGCCATCAGAATTAAAAATTCTAATGGACGTGTCACCACTTTGAACTGTGGGCTTGAAGAGCTTTGAGTCTGGCGCTCCCTTGGATATGCCAGGCGAAATCTGCACATTGATCCCTCTGAATATGTTTGACTTTGACAGTCTCTCTCTTTTTACTCTCCCCTTCCCTTTCTCCCCTCGCTCCATTCATGTTCTTGCTGGCTGGCTCATTCTCTTTATTCTTCTCATCTTTCCCCTGCACTTGTTTTTACTCTTTTTAACACGTGAGCTGTCAAAGATACACACACACACACACTGTACAAGCACATACAGTACAAGCAGTGTGCAGACTTAATCACTTTACTGAAGTGCTCCCTCTGTCTTTCAGGGAAGCTGTTCCTGTGTTTCAGTTGACTCTCTTTGACTCCAAACTCCTTGATGGACATAACAGTAGGTGACTTTTGACATAGAAATAAACATTATGTTGTGTGTTGAATCTTCACCAGGTATGTGCAGTAATACTGATAACGAGGGACTTTATTTCTCCTGACAGAATTGTCCATGCAGAGGTCAGAGAGCAGCAGTTCTGAAACTTGTAGGAATTCAGGGTTTATAAAAATAGGATTCAGAACCAAAAACGGAAGGCTGAAGGTTTCCTTGACACAAAGTGGTCACTTATTTCACTGAAAACGGAACTGGCATTTCAGGTAAATGGTTTGCACACTCTGCTGTGTTGTGACTCAATCAATTAATTCATTATTTATTTCTCACATGGAATTGTACAAGGCACATCTCCAGTGAAATGTTATCCTCTCAGCTCCTTTAATTTGTGAACTGAGTTCTTATTTGTATCCTTTTACATTGTCGGCTGCTCCTTTATGTTTCTGGTTGTGGAATAATTTAAATGTCCAGAAATCCTAACCTCAACAAGACTGCTGAATGGTTGCTTCTCCAAAAATGGGCAGTGACACGCTGTTAGCAGTAAACCACAGTTGGAACAGGACAGCACCTCACATTTCCACTATCATACCAATCATTATTTAGCATAAAGAAGAGAAAGAGTCACCTGGTTAAATGGTGCTGTCCAGGATTTATCCAAGTTTTGATGAATTAAATTGGTTTTACAGTTCCTGATATCTGTTGGATGCAGCACGAAAGTCGTACAGTTGATTTTCCAACACCTAAACAATGGCTCGCAAGATGCTAGTTCAGCTGGTGCCCATTTCTTCTCCATTTTTCCTTGATGTTTACTCATGTTTACATTTGAAAACTTCCTCCTGTCTAGCTAACAGCTACTTAGAAGTTGACTAGTAAGTTGCTTTCCTCATCCTGATGACTGACCTGCAGCCACACCCCACTACTGTCCAAAGCCATTCACAAAAAACACCACCAGGACTTGCAAAACAGACATAAAGAGCCTAAACTTAGTACAAATTTAGTAAAGCTGACAGCGAGGCAACTTGAAATGTCCACACCTACTCAGTCATGACATACTATCATTATGTCTCGAGCGGTATAGAGCGGAAGCAGTTTTAGGTTGGTTAATGCTGCATTGGGTTTGTCAGCTGGTTTCATTTGTTAATGTTACGCTACTGCTGGTCGCTGCTTCACTCTATCAACGACTCTGGTTGATGTCGAAGAAAGTATTCAAGTTCACTTCATGTTCATCAAACAAACTTAATCATTTAGACAAAACAAGCTTCTTTTTGGAAGATTAATTACTGGATAGACAAACTCTAGTGTGTGTGCTGTAGAGTGTCCGGGTGCTGTACTGCCTTCGTGGGTGAGTTTCACCATTTAACATCTAGAAAATATATTTTAACCATTTACAAATACATGCCAAATTGCAGTTGCATTTAAATGCATCTAAGAATCTCAGCCACCAATAGTAAACATGATGACTTCACAGAGAGTGTTGAGTTTTAGTACAAAGTTAGTGCTCTCCTTCCACCTCTAATGTTTACGACCGTACAACTCCATAAAGTTAAAGGATCATTTCAACTATATCACAATACATCCCCATGTACAGTTCTTTTCGTGTTATCTAGCTAATCTTTTTCATGTTATCTAGCTGTGTTTTCTCCAGATTAAACTCAGTTCTACCATAGATAACCGAAAGACCTCATTGTATGGACACTAGATGATATATGATATTGTATCTGGAACAAAATAAAATACAAAAAGTTAAGAGTTCAAACTTGGCAAGAAATGTAAAAACAAGGACTCGACTTGCTGACAATTATGCCAGCCTGTTTTCATTCCAAAGTCATCAAATACCTTCACTTTTACAGTAATTTTAGTGGAAGATTTCAATGCCAAAAAACATCTTTTGCAGCTGTATGATACACAGCTGGTGTATCATATAGCTGTTGCATCCGCATGAAACATGACAGGATGACATCAGGTAGAAACTCTGCCAGTGGCAATTTAAGGAGCACAAGGGGGCCTAAAGGGCAGGCAGGAGGGACTGTGGATGGGGCTTCAAGTCTGTGTATTTTCATGTGCCTCTTTTGCCTAAATGTAACCATTCATGTCAGTATGTGTGTTTGTTGACATTACAGCATTGGTTGCCATGTGCTTTTGTTGCCTAAACATAATCACGTGCAGCTTATCCCACCATGTGCTTGTGTTGACATTATGTTAGCAGTATCTCGAAACATCAACAGCAGACGCAGAAGGATACCTAGGGTGTAAAATGTAGAAACTAGGGGGTCTGCTGCACAAAGTGACTGTGACAACTTGGGAAGAGAATTTATAGCGGGGGATTTTGCTGTTGCCAGAACTTTTTTCTTTCACAGGATGGCAGTATATACAAAAGAAACAGCAGGAGGACCCAGAACAGAACCCCGTGGGACGCCGTATAAAAGAGGATCTGTGTCAGACATGAACTGGCCCACAGAGATTGAAAAAATCTATATCTACCAATGGAGATGTATGACCTGGACAAACTGAAATATTCTTGGTGCTGATTTTAACCAGAATGATAAATATGTGAAAATGTCACAGAAGAGATATACAGAGAAAATACTGCAAAAATAGATTTTAAAATGCAAGACTGTGAACCTCAAGCAACACCTTGTGAACAACAGAGTATCTAGACCCTGGCTAGATAGAGAGAAGTTTACCAAAGTTCATCTCATCATACAACCCAAACTGTTTTGATAGAAAGCTGGTTGAAAACTGGCAATGTACCCCTTTTAAAAAATAATCTCAACCAAAGATCCACTTCCTTGCCTTAGTCTTACTTTTTGACTGTATCACATGGTCTTTATTAGCAAATGAAGATTGCTCAGTCATTGATGAAGTGTAGATGATTGAACATTTGATTGTGTTGGCTTAAAAGTTGAGCTGGACCATTATCATTGCACCACAATGTATTCTAAGTAGATACGTTGACCTTGAGTTGAGATTGTTTTGTCAAATAATGTTGTGCAGTTCAATATCAAGCTCTTCCACTGACAATGACAAACTTTCTTTAAATGTTTTGTCTTCTTAATTGTTGAGCCATGGAATGTCAGGATTTCAACTTTTCTTTTCTATGAGTTTAGAACTATAATTGTGTGAATCCTCTGGCAGGAAACATCAGACCAGTTCTCAGCTCTGTTCTAGAACGTAGCCTCCATGCACATGTCTCCACGTGCTCTTTGGCCTTGATCTCTCCTGTCCACATGCCCTCAAGAGGCCCCTTGCTCTTTTCTCCAACCGCCACTGACTGACTGACAACTGCGGTGGAACAACGATGAGGAGGTGCTGTTTGTTGTCGAAGCCCCTCATGAAAGGCTGTGACAGCCTGAGGGGGATCCTGCTGACATTAGGGCCACCCCCCTCGACCCCCTGCCTTACTTATTGATGTCTGCAGATGTGTCTGCCTGCATGATAATGGCCTCTACTGGAGGAGCCCCTTACAGTGCCCGTCTATAAATCACACAGGGGACGCCGGGCGAACTGAACCTTCCAAGTGTGTGTGTGCATTTTCTAGACTGTGTTTGGGCCTGTTTGTGTCACACCCTTTGTTTGTGCATACACTGCTGGAGGAGCTCCACGTTGCATTATTGATGGCCCTTAGGAAGGGATGAAAGTGTGAATAGTGAGAGGGAGGGGGAGGGTGAGGTGGGAGTGGCTGGAGACAGATATCAGAGTGAGTGGATGCATTTGGCAGGCCTGCTATACATTGACATCAGCGTTCAGGGACAGCTATAGGTTTCTATTGAATCTCCCGCTGACAGGTGAGGCCCCTGGAGGACAGAGGGGCAGGGCGGTAAGCAGGAGGAGCACTGAGCAGGGCTCCCAGATGTACACTGATGTGACATCTGCTCAGCAGGTTGTGGAGGAACTGGTGCTGATTGAACAGGGTAAGACTGAAGGAGACAACACTATACTATATATTATACTTCTATTTATGTGTGATACTCAGCTTGCTACACTTGGAGGCCACTTTTGCAAAATGACACAGACACACACAAGGCCAGGGGCCAGTTGCAGCATACACATTTGATGATTTTAGGACATTTTTAGGATTTGAGGAGGTTTCTCAGATTTTAAGACATTTCTCTTGTTTAATAGAGTGCTGGGATTTTGGGATGTTTCAAGGATTTTCAAAAGGAGGAAAGAGGAGCATGCAGGGAGAGCATTGGAGACTGGGTACAGGAGACCAAGTGGGAGCTGCAGAGGCAGCAGCAGAGCAAGAGACAAGCGGCCCCCGATTAGGAAGCTTCCAGCAGAGAAAGATTATTCCTATGAGAGCTGCTAATTGGCGCATGAAGCAGAAACAGCTCTTCTTCCGGGTGTAGAATCAGTGTAAAATACCTGGATCTAGTGGGCTATAGAGCATGCGTACTAGAGACACAAGGCAGCCAAGTGCGGCCAAGTGTGCCCGAGTGAGTGGCTTCTGTTGGTGGAGTGACTGACTATTGGAATAGCGCCTCACTAGCTTAAATGATGGTGTAAAAACTTTAATCTTGCTTCTCTTTTAGACGTTTCGTAGGGGTTTTGACGCGCACAAAAAATATTTACCAATTAACAGACGTCTCTTTCCCAATGTAAGTCAATGGGGGAAAGTCTTTATAGGTCAGTGGGCATCACGTGACCGACCTGGACGGTGTAATTCCACTTTTGGCCACTATGTAAAATTTGCATCAGAGCCTGGCACACTTCCTGGGGGCATGGAAGCACAGTGGTAGCTGGCAAGGTGTAGCATCAGAGCTACAGGGAGCCGGAGGGCACACTAAGAGTACTACTTGGACTCAAAAATTGAACTCTCCTACTAAGTTGCATTTTATCCTATTTTTTAAATAATTGTCTTAGGCATATAAGTAACATTATTTTGTTATTAACATTTTTGTTAATAAACCCAATTTTATTGTGAAACTCAGTTTCCTGTTTGGTTTTTAACTCTGCTCCCCTTGATTTTAAGGACCTGTGTGCTTTAGAGAATCCTAGGCTCCTTCTAAATCCTAAGTGGCATTGTTGGCCCTTTTAGTAAATAGTAATTTTTAAAAACTTTTTCCTTATATATTATTTTAGTATTTTATTCTGTGTTTTAATGCCTTCTGTTCCAGTAAGCTGGGCCTGGCCACACCTACGTTATCTACCTATGTTATATTTACTGTGTGAAAATGGAGAATGGCACCAAAACCTGTTGCAGCTTCATCAGCAGTAAGTACCCGTCAATTTCAGCCCTGGTCATTGTTGCTCTGGGCATTGCTTTGGGCATGACTCCAGAGAACTACATCCCTATGTTTAACCTTGAGAAAGAGTATCTCAGTTTCCCAGGACACATACTCATGCAGCTGCTTTCAGTGGTTAACTTTCCTTGTATCATTACAATTGTGTTAACAAGAGTTTCTAGTTTGAGTGTTGGTACAACCAGAAAAACATGCGCGTATTGATGTACTTCGTCTAAACCACTCTTCTGTCTGTTGCTATCAGATTAACATTGGTACTGTTGGTGAAACCTGGGGCCTGTCACATTCCTGGTAAAGTTATGACAGATGATGATGATGACAAAGATGCATCCTCACTCTATGCCTTGCAGAATCTAATAATGAACATGGGGCCAATAAATCTGGTTCAGGCTGACTTTCAACAGTACAAGACTATCAAGTTGGGGTTTGAAATGTAGGAAGTTGATCAAAATTCTGGCCTGCAAACAAAACAACAGAATTTAATGGTGGGAGAATTTACCACTGGACCTAATATTTTGGACCTGATTGTCTTTTTGGAGCTTTTGGACTGGCTCTCAGGTCAGTGGAAGAAAAAGCCAAACTTTTTATGGACATCCTTACCACCTTCAATAAGCTCATCAGTCATGTGGCTGCAATGAAAACAGGCATCATGCCAATAAGAGTGTTGGCATCAACTTGGCATCCTTTCAGGGGCCAGATTTGGCCTGTGGGCTGCAAGTTGAGCATCACTTATCACATATAATCAACCCTATGTATACCTCCAGAATAGCTAAAGCCAGTTGAGACATTAAAAGAAAAGCCTAAATAACTGAAAAATAAATGCAGATAATTACATGAATGCATGAATGGTTTAATGAAGATGAAAATGACATGAATCATATACTACAGCCTTCACAATCACTGGATGTCAACCCAGCTGGACAGCTGGTATATATTGTAGTTGTGCTCAGACAGACAGCAAAGCAAAAGTCAGTATGAAAATGCCAAGTGTGCATAAACAAACACAAATTCTACAAAAAAACATGTGTCCATGTGAGTTCAGCTTTTGGGCAAATGTCATTTCACAGCCTCATGACTCCACATGACTCCACTTCATGAACATACACGTTGACACAAGTCAAATGACTGTAGTGAATTTGAAATTGAAAAAGAATTAAGTGAGGCTGAGCTGCCACACAAAACACACACTGGCCCACTCTGCAAATGTATTGACACAATGCCTGCATATGTAACCAGCCAACATAAACACAGGGGATGGGGTAAATAAGCATAGAGACTGCATAAACCAGTCCAGCTGTCATATTTGTGCAAATAAGGAACGGCTAAAATTCACATTGTGTTATGTGCTCATTTGCGAAGAGTTTACATGTGCACAATAGCAACTTCTTGTGCCCTACATTCTGTTTGGAGATTAGCTGTGCCACAATGGTCTGGGTGAAAACTGAGCTCTGACTGGCTTTCATGTCCATAGAGTGCCACAGGAATGATGTTTTCCTGTAGGCCAACATGGACGTTCGCACCCCTCTGGTTACCTTGTCAAAAAGCCTATGGAATTTTTCCATAAGATTTTGGATTATTGCAGAAAACTAGCTTTGTGGTAAATAAACGTTTATGATACTTACATTTTCTGTTCATCAAGATAATCTTCACAAATGAACACAACTTCTTGGATATTTGAAGCCTAATTGCAATCACCAGAAGTAAAAATCTAACGATAAGCAATAAAGTTTCTACACCATGTTCACATGACTTAATGTCACCACCACAATGTAAAGCCGTGTTCGCTAACAACCTTCAAAGTTCACAGTGGGGTATTTACTCATGTTTTTTATGTTGTAGAGCAAAATATGAAAGTCTCCTCTGCTTTTGTTAACCACAGACCTTATGTCAGGCTTCTTACCAAAAACCCATTAAAAAACCCACTGACTTTGAGATGAGGGAACCAGGAGTGCTTTTCACTGATGGGCTGGCTGCATTTTAGTATTAGCTTGTATCTAAAATGTGTAACCAAAGCAACGGGGATGCAGTAAAACCCTTCCTTTACAGTTAATTTCCAACACTGAGTGATGGCCCTCAGAGTCTCATCCTGCTAACATACAGGATGGAGACTGTAGCACACATGCTGCAAGTAGTTCACTGGTCCTCTGAACTTACTGATACTTTATCAGTAATGTATCACATCAGCAATCACATCCCGTTCAACTCACTACTTTAAGCTATGACTGACATTAGGCGGGTTTCCATTAACTTTCAAGTTGTGCAAATTTAAATTGCGAATATGAAATTATTATTACTATTAGAAATTTGTCAATTTTGAAATAACGCCCATTTCTTGCAAAAAAGTTTTTACGCTCGCATAAAGTGGTATTTTAGGTGATTTGAAATAGCCAGATTTTGCAAAACTGCTATGGAAACACTTTGTTCACTTCTATAGGTCCCATGATGTACAACAAAGAGTGGCAATAGGAATTGGCTCCCTCAGGCATGGTGCAGCAGATGCTACAAGAGGTGTTATTGGTAAAGTTGAGCAGATCATCCGAAAGTTTTTAGTCCTCAATTATTCTGTTAAATCATGGACTATCACCTCCCAGAAATCCCTCATTTGTTCCTGCTCCCATGTATAAGGGGCTCGCCTTTCCATTATGGCTCCATAACATGCCTGCGTGGCCTTGGATTAGAAATAATGACGATTAGTGTGGTGGCTGCAATAGAAATAAAGCTGCTAATGTTTTAAACATCCATCACCATGCTTCTTGGAATGTTATGACCGGAGGAGAAGTGGCAGAACATCACTCAATGAAAACGCAGTCATCTCGCAATTGTGTTGTATCGGCATTTCGAAAATATTGTTAAAGTTTTTCGCAAATCTGTATTGGAAACCAGCCTAGTAACATAAAACATTATACATCATTTGTTTGTGAAAACCCTGCTATTGATTTGGGGACGATGACATAACTGGGTACCTTATATATATTGTCTTACATTGTCAAATCATATCTCTTGTTTACCTAACATACTCTGTGTTGTTGAGCTGAAGTAAATGCATCTTTCCTATCAAATAAGTTTTCAGCTGCATGTCAAACAAAAGAAAAATTCAATAAAAGGTTGCCTCAATATATTAATGCCTGTCTTCGATGACGGAATGATTTTGTTCGACTAGTAACCTGTCCAGGATGTTCACCTGCCTTCTGCCTGATGCATGCTGGGATAAGCCCCATTCACACATGGATGGATGAGTGAACCCATTTTGGAAGCATGACTTGTGTTCCTGCCCCGCTGAGGATATATGCTATCAGGGGTACTGTGTGTTTCATGGGTATGCATATACATGTACTGTGTGCCCATATGGTCGATACAGTATTGTGCAGTTTGACTGAGTATGTGCTTGACAGCATTATGTTAATGCAGTGCAAACGCTGTACTTCACTGTGCTATTTTGGCCACATGTGCACAGAGAATGTGTCAGGTGGGGAGCATTGCACCGCCTGATTCGTTGGAACCTGCACAGACCTGACAGGAGTGTAAATTGCCCAGATTAGGCTTCCGGCAGCCGTGGCATCTGTTGGCACTTCACGGTAATGACTGCTGTCAGCGAGGAGACCACCCTCCCCCCCTCTCCCCCCTTTTCTCCCACCCCTGCCCTGGTTATTAATCTTCCCTCACATTTCTTCTGTCCCCATTGTTTTACAGCAAGCCCCCCCCCCCCCCCCCCCCCACGCCGACCATCAATCCTCATTTTTGGTCCCAATGTAATGTGCTCTGCACCTGTTCTCCTCACTGACTAAGTTGCTGCTGGTTTGCAGGTTTATCAACGCTGGACTTTTTATATTTCTCTCAATCATACTTCACAACTAATATAGAGTATGTAGTCAGACTGGCAGTCACCTTTCATTAAATCCTGCAGATTTGCCAGTGTTGGCCTGCTCCTGTATGATATGGACATTTGTCTGATTTATGACACTTTTCATTGTACATGAAAGCAGCAAAACTTGAAGGTGTGCAGTGCTGCGATACTGACACTGCTGGGAAGACTCTCTCATGCCTGCAGTAGCTGCCAACATGTCATGGTAGCCTTTTAGTATGACCGTGAGAATATTTTATTTGCATTAATCTAAACAAAGACAGAAGCTTTGGGTTCAACCAGGGACAGATTCACCAATCATTTGGCACTTGGGCAAAGGTGATGGGCCCCTAAATCTCATTGATAAGATGATTATTCTGTGTACTTAATAGATAAGATGCATTATAAGCTGATTTTATCATCTGAAAATCATATTAGAACAGGATTCCCCAATTTAACCCTTAGGGACCGCTTTAATATTACACACACACTCTGCGCACAAAATTGTTTTTTCAAAGTCAAGCTTTAAAAAATGTTATACATTAATATGATTTTGTACTTTCATTGATTTCATTTTTTAACCAACATCCACCCTAATCATTAATATAAAAAAATCATTAATTTTCCAATTTTTTACCCTTTAAATGCCAGGTTTTTGTCATGATGCCACTAAATTTTGATTAAAAAAAAATGTTCAATATAAGGTTCAATATATAAGATATAGATATTTCTAGCCTGGTATATGTCAGTGATTAGCAACAATATTTATTGTGAATGTACCCCTAGTGGAAATAGCATGTATTTTCTCTATATGCCAAATAAATAAAAATTATTTCATTAGGTGGAAAACAGTAAAAATGACAAATCCAAAGGCAAAAGCCAAGGATGACACCTAGAGATAATACAATGCATGTTTTTATTTCAGATGAGGCAGTTAAATCCAGCCGTGGATTTGAATTAGGAGAAACAATGGTCGTTGGGGACCAGCAGTAGGACCCATTAAACGGACAACTCCTTGAGATCAAATGGAGACATTCACCAATCAGTCCTCTCAGAAGAAAAGAGAAGAGAAAATCCAGGAAGTGTGGGGGTATTTAGGGGTGGGAGTGGCCTGTTTGAGTCTCTTTGTGTGACACCAAGCTGTCACCCAAGTAAGAGTTTTTGCTGATTCTGCCGATTCATCCTTATTTCCCTTAGCGTGAGTCTTGAATTTGAGTTGTAGTATATAAGCAAGTGTCAAGGTTCCCACCTGATGACCCCAAAGACGTGTTAGTCTTCACTGCTCTCTGACTTTTCTATTACTGCTCTCTGGCTTTTTTGTTTAGGCCATAATTGCTGATTAGTGACCCTAGGTTCTTCATTGAGTGCTTATCCTTTTCTGGAGCACAAGTTTCTTGTGTTTTAGTTGAACTTTATGATTTGGTGGCTATGGGATCAAACTGCAGTTTGAATGGGTTTCAATGGAGCATTTTTTTTACCTTAAGAAAAATGCATGGAAAAAATAAAAACAATTAAATGCTGTACACTAAGAAGAAGAAATAACTTTGTGCGGCACACATCTGTGCAGCTGGCTTTGTAGCTCTGGTGCCTGACAGGCTATGACAAACTGATATGTTTTTACACAAAAAACAACTTAATGTATGGAGATTGCCAAATTCACAAGAAGGCACAAATAATTATAAATTTATAAAAGACAGGGTTAAGTTAATAAAGTATAAGGTAACTGAATAACTCACAAAACTGCACAATTTCTGAAGGGGTTCTGGGAATAGAATAGAATAGAATAGAATAGATATTTGTTGTCTTTATTGTGAAATTTGTCCACAGCTCACATAACAAACATATCAAGGTCATTAGAAACATTTAACACATCATCATCACAAATCAGTTCACATGATTTGTCTGTGGTTTAAAACTCATCAGTCACTTTGTTGAGTTAACCCTTCAAAACCTGAGCAAATTGGCTTGATTTCTTTCAAATACATAGAAAGAATGCAATTATCATCTTACCAAGAGATGACCCAAAAATGAAAAGTAAAAGAATAAAAACAGGAAAAAGACCTGTGATAAAAATGAATTAAAAAAAAATAATGAAAATATTTTCCCATAACCTGATTCTAAATATAAAGCGTAACATAACTCATTGTTAACGCAGTCATCTCACAATTGTGTTTTATCGACATTTCAAAAGTATCGCTTAAGTTTTGCGCAAATCTGCCTCTGTTTTGCCTGATGCAGAGTGTTTGTCAATAACATGGGATATAACTATACAGTGCACATTTAATCAACAGCAGGCTGACATTCATACCAGTATGAATGAAAACATACATAGAGCTTGATTTGGCATCACATGGTGTACAGTAACCGTGGGCTTATTGAAAAATAAGAAATGTACTGTTTGCATATTACTCAAGCACTACTTTGTATTGGTCCGTTCTCCTGTTCATCCAGCTGAAAGGGTATGAAATCAAAACATCCTGAAACGTTGCTTCTCTTTCCACTCGCCTCCTATTGGCTGAAGAGCTTGAGTCTCACTCCTGATTTAGGAGAAATGCCATGGGTGTATTTTCAGTGACACACATACAGGCAAAGGGCAAATTCACTGAATCCAAATGTATCCCCAATGAGAGGTACAGTATTAATATTTCACATCATACTGCATTTATTCCCTGTCTCTCCTGGCACTGGGTCTCCAGCAGTGACACTGTGTGAGACTGTTAAAGAAAGGTGGAGGTGCCCTGGCACACAGGGCTCTCTCACCTAGTCTAGCACCTCATTTACTTAATACACAGTCTCAGAATTGATGATTTTATTAGCTCTCTGTGTTATAGGCATTGTACTGAAGGTGTGGGATTTGGTGAAAATCAGATCCGGAGTGCAACTTAGAGATCATGCAATCTTATGAGGGTCGTATAAAAAAACAAACAAACAAAAAAAAAAACATGTTTCTAATGATAATCGTCTTTTGTTTCATCTTGTTGTTGATTGATATTCAGTGTATATTGCTTTGCATACCTAGCTCTATTCACCATGCAGTTTTGGGACTCTCAGACCACTGTCTAGTTATTTTCTCCACTTACAGACAGAAACTAAAACCAGGTCCCATATCAAAGTCCTGGTTTATTTTATGCATCGATTGCCCCTCCCCTTAGGCATGCATGGGACAAATTCCATGCTGCTGTGGCCTTACAGGCGGCTGTGGCTCAGAGGTATAGTGGTCGTCCTCTGATTGTAAGATCAGTGGTTTGATCCCCAGCTCCTCATGTCCTCATGATCATCCTTGGGCAAGATACTGAACCCCAATTTGCTCCCAATGTCATTGGAGTGTGCTTGCATGTGAATGATTATTACCTAGTAGGTGGCACCTTGTACGGTAGCCTCTGCCACTACAGTGTGAATGTGTGTGTAAATGGGTGAAAGCGCTTTGAGTAGTTGAAAAGACTAGAAAAGCGCTATACAAGTACAGTCCATTTAAATAATGCCTCGGCATCACTGTATCCGCCAGCTGACACAGGTGCCGTCCAGCTTCTTAGCTGACTGGTGAGAGCTGCATTCCATGGGTGTGCAAAAGGTGCATTTGGCATTGAGCTCTTTCAACAAAAGCACTGAAAAAGCAGTGCAATTCTATGAGTTTGGAATGGGAACGAGCTGGTAGAAACTGTCAGAATTTGCTTGCAGAGCTATATCGTGGCCATTGATTGTGGATTTACCAGAGTTAGGATAAGGATTGCATGAAGACTTATGCGCTGAGGACCATGAGCACCTGTTCTTGTTTGAGACATTATGTCATGATCAATGAAGCATGATTGTACTCTGCACAGGTAGCCAGTTGTAGCCAGTTAAAAAGCTGTGGCTTTGTGCTTGTCAGTAGGAACTGGCTCCTTCAGGCATGATGCAGCAGGCCTTACAAGAGCTGTGTTATTGCATTGCATAACTTCAAAAGCTGAGCAGACCATCTGGAAGTTTTGAATCCACAATTCCTGGACTATCACCTCCCAGAAATCCCTCATACGTGGCCGTTCCCACGTACAGTATAAGGGGCTCACCTTTCCATTATGGCTCCATAACATGCCTACTTGGCCTTGGATTGGATATAATGATGGCTAGTGTGGTGGCTGCAATAGAAATAAAGCTGCTAATGTTTTGAACATCCATCAACATGCTTTTTGGAACGTTATCACCAGAGGAGAAGTCGCAGAATATCACTCAATGGAAACGCAGTAATCTTGCAATTGTGTTTCATCAACGTTTCAGAAATATCTTATAACATAAGTTGGGTGCAAATCTGTGATGAAATCTCGCCTTATGTCATCCTTAGGCCCTGCTGCTGACAGATAAATAGAGCTGTTTGCTGCAGCTGTCATGGCACTCAGCTACAGGAGGACAACAGGAAGGAGTCAGGATACTGTGGAGACAGGAAAGGTCTCCTGACCCTTAAGAGGGGCCCATTAATACTCAGTATGATGAGCAGACAGAGTGAAGGGAGGAGTGATCGGGGATGTGCAGATGGAGAAAGGTTAGAGATCTTCCTTCTGGGACCACAGAACAGCAGGGGTGAAGCATTACATCCCTCTGTCTTCCCTTCCTCTCCACCAAGCTGAGACATAGCAGCTAAGATCATTTGACCTCCCAGCATGGGCCGAGCAGTAGCTAATTAGCAGCAGTCTGTCTGTCTCTGAATCTCTCTGAAGCCAGTCGTTACTTAAATGAGTCTGGAGCGATGAAACACAAATCTGAAAGAAAGAAAAGCTTGAGTTGCCAGGATCATAGAGTTTGGAGGATGTAAGTTTATACATGGCAGAGTCCCGCAGGGTACCCTAAAAAAAAGATTCCTAGGTGGTAACTTATCTTAATTCTGTTTATGGATTCTGCTCTACATTAAACAAAGAACATATGTGTCAGTTTGCAGGTGTTTGCTAATAAATATCTTTAAATATAATAAAAAAAAGTTATAAGGTAATGTTTTAACAATTTGCGGCAGCTGGAATACGAGACCCGCTTCAGTTAGGTGCGGCACTAACAGCCGGCCGATGTCATTCCAAAGTCATCAAATACTGTCACTTTTTCAGTGACTGCTGTATGAGATCTCGACACCAAAAGCAGACCTAGCAGTGTCAGTTGACAATGCAGCCAGACCAAACCTGTCGCATCCACATGATACGCCGCTGGATAGCATCAGGTTGAAACCCTGCCAGTAATAATGTAATATAAGGAGCACGACAGGTGAGCAGAAGGGGAGGTGGATGGATTGAACCCAGACTTTCATGTGGGAGTCCAGTGTTCCCTTTCCATCTGAAAGTAATATTTTTTCCTACACTTTACAATGTGTGCAGGGCATTTAACACATGATACTAAGATTATATAATTTAAAACAAATTTAATTCAGCAAATACAATTCAAATAAATACTTTTTCATCCATCCATTGACATCCGCTTATCTGAGGTCGGGTCGCGGGGGCAACAGGTGGAGCAGAGCATTCCAGACGTCCCTCTCCCCAGCAACGCTTTCCAGCTCCTCCTGGGGGACCCCAAAGCGTTCCCAGGCCAGACAATATATTTAATCCCTCCAACGCTTCATGGGTCTGCCACAGGGCCTCCTACAAGTCGGACATGCCTGGAACACCTCCAGTGGGAGGTGCTCAGGAGGCATTCTGATTCGGATGCCCGAAACACCTCAATACAAATACATTTTGCTTATTTTTCAAATATTTAGCAGAACATCTCCCAAGTTAACATGCCTGTTCAAAGCATTCGCATCCCAAGTCATCACATCTTGTGGCTTTGCATTCTACATATTACGCTTAAGTATCCCTCTGCTTCTGTTCTTTACGTTCTGTGATGTAGCTAATGTGATGTCAATAAAAGCACATGGTGGAATTTTGCTGTATGTTGTTATGTTTAGGCAACAACAGCACATGGTAGCCAATGCCAAAAGGTCAACAAATGGACATGCTGGCACAAAAGGTTAGGATTAGGGGAAGGAGGCACATGGTAAGGTGTAGAAAAAAACATCACATTCAGTTGTGAAGTGAACACTGGATGAAAGTATGTGGTTTGTTGGATCTATTCACCACCCCTCCAGCCAGCCCCACAGGCACACTTGTGCTCCTCATATTGTGTTGTTAACGGCATTTTCAACCTGAGACAGTCTTGCCATGTTTAACGCGGACGCAACAGGTTCCCTTCCGCTGCATTCTTAAGAGATGCCTTTTGTGAAAGTATCATGCAGATGCAGCAAGTGCTGTATGGTGGCCCAATGGTGTATTATAACACCACAACTGGTTCTGTCTGGCCACATTCATAGCTGACCCCGTCCAGCGACATTAAATGCGGATGCAAAAAGTGGCTTTTGACATCTCAATCTTACGTCAAATCACTGTCAAAGGAGTTCAGAGACAGATCGGGCTGGATAATAACTTGTGATTGATTGTGGTTGCTCATCAGGCCTGAAGAGAAAAGTGATTCAGTATTGAAAACTGAGAGAGAAGTCCAAAAATAAGCATAATGTTGTGTAGAAGATGATTTTTATTTCCTTGAATAGCCCATATTGTGACCTCTGAAATAATCCAACCCCTAAATTGGGAACTTCTGGTGCAGACCATGTTGAGAAGTTAGATACAGGATAATAGCAGTAGGTCAAAGATAATGAAGAAGAGAAACCAGAGTCAAATGAGCAGGTAGTGTCATTCACCCCAGGGTGCAAAAGATTGAGAACATTATGTATTTATGGAAAGATCAACTGTGCACATTAGCCCATGTAATATGGAGCCCCACTTTGAGCTCAAATTGGAGAATATTAGCTTTGATTATGCACCGTTTCAGAAGCGACTCATCATCTCACGAGGGGGTGCACTCGTGACAAGAAATGATTGGCTTTATTGACCAAGAAATCAGGATTAAATAATAGGGAAAAAAAGCCTTTACAATCCAATATTACTCATGTCTGCATGTCACCCACTCATAATAAAAACAGCCAAAGACGACACATTAAGCTGGAGGGAAGGAAGAAAATGAAAACCAACAAGAGAACACTCGCCCACCACCAATTTTCAAGTGTCATGCTTGCAGTTCTTTGATGTCTCAAGTTTGGCAAATAAACATTCTGTCTGTTCACTATTTTAAATGATTTATGTCTGCAGCATGAAGAAAAGGGTTTGAGGAGTCTAGCACAGTGTGTGGGCTGCCCATCTCTGCAGCTCAGTGTTCTTTCAAAGCTTCAACTGAGATTTTTTCAAAATCCTATTGACCTGACATGAAAGGGGCTATAAACATGTTCATTTGTTTGCTGCACGAAGTTTGAAATACAAGTTTTTCAACAATGTTGTCTTCTTTAGAATTTTGTGGCAGCCGCTGTCAGCAGTGTTGCCCAGGCTAACTTTAGGTCCCTGCTGTATGCTCTGAAAACTGACAAGGTCTCTGAGAGGGGCAAAGATGTATGTTTTTCACTTTCAGTGTGTGTTTGCTAAAATGTGTAATTACACCTGGCAGCACCTGATTTTCTTGCTCTTACCACAATGGGATATTCCAACATGTTCTCATCCTAAGTTGTCATATGTTGATGCTTTGTCAGTGCAATTCACATTATGCTCTACGTATCTTTCTCTGTCTGCTGCTTACATTACAGACACCAGGATGTCAACAAAAGCACACGGTGGGATTATGCTACAAAAGCACATGACCACCAACGCCGGGTCGTCAACCAAAGCACGTTTAGGATTAGGCAACAAAGGCATGGATGGTATGGTTTAGGCAAAAGAGGTACATAGTAAAGGAGTCTGAAAAAATCATGACAATTCAGACGGGAAGCAAACCCTGAGCTGACCTGCTGACTGGCAGCATTTTCAATTTACATTACCATCTGCATATCATAATGCCTATCAGGTACTATTTGGCTGCCTGACAGTGTATCATAACACTGTAAATGGTTCTGTCTGGCTGTGTTTTCAACTGATGCTGCTCAACAATGTGTCAGACGGCTGCAAAAGGTGGCTTTTGGTATTGGGATCCAATGTCGAAAGCATTGCAAAAGCAGCAGTATTTGACCACTTCAGTTGGAGAGCAGACTGGGTCACTTCTGGCTCTGAAAAAAAAAAACCACACTGCCAAAGGCCAAAATTTTGAACTCTTGGCTCCAAGATGGCAGTTCACAAACCAATAGGTGATGTCACGGTTGCTATGTCCATTATTTATGCCACTGATGATCGGACTGTATGTTCTCACTCTTGGTTTACATAGAACTTCTTCTGGCCATTTCGTTAACCTTAATTGTTGTAATTTCAATAATTCTTATATATAATAACATTTATCTCTCTCTTTCTCTCTCTCTAAGATATATACTCAATCTACTCACTTTCTAAATTCCTACAAAATCCAAATCTGCATTTTGAGGTGGGTACCACTATTAAATCTTGTCCTATGAATTTTAAGTTAATACCTTGTAACTTGCCTCGAGTTCTTTGATGTGTCTTTTTACTTCCAGTGCACTCTTTCATCTATCAGTAGATTCAAGGATCAAAGGTTGCTGGGTGAGGGGTTGCATCTGGTAAGATGGAAGGTGATGGGTGGAGGTTTTGGTCACTGTTCATATTGAAGTTTGTTTGATGGCTATTCTAGATTAAGGGGGGCACTTGTTAGACCACAAGTTAAATGTAGGTAAATGTTGTTTTTCTTATTGTATTGTTTCAGACTCTGATGTGTGTTTTGTGTTTCAGATGTGGAACCTTGATTTTAAGAGGGAAGGATGTAACACCCACTAACCTGGAGGCTGACATGGGCAGCCCCATCAGGCAGCTGGCTGACATGAGAGGGTTGTTGGCTTGATTATCCTCACCTGGGCCTTCTCAGGCAAAAAAAGCTTGGCAAGGGATTCACTCGTTCATTCTCCATTCCTCCAGCAGACATCCACCCTTCATTGTTGGTTTTGGTTTGGTTGGTTTGTTAATTTTATATCGTAGCTTTATAGAATGTAGTATGGAGGGTATAGGGATTGTGTCTAAGGTATGGGATTATTTAAACAAATTTCCCCGAGATAAAGTGAGGTGTAAGCAGTACACTTCAGTCTTGAAGTATGGCAGCAACACATCATCAATATTCGGCATCTGAGGACAAGACTTCCTTGGATCATTTTGCAGAGGATGGAAGTGCTGGTGATGCTGCCTTCTTGTCTGCTGCTGCTCCTGAAAGGTCTGTGGCTGCTACATAAGCATGTTCAGTACCGACACAGTTTTTGGTTGATTGTGCATTTATTTTGCGTTTATTGGCATAGGGGTGGAGCTGTGGTTCGTCTGTGCAACATGTCAAACATATGGACCATTCATAAGCTACAATTGTAAATTATGTGATTTATTTTATTAGCCAGGAATACTAAATTGGATGAGGCACTGGTGTATATGGTGGTGAAGGACAGTCAGCCATTTTCTGTAGAGGAAGATGAGGGGTTCAGAGCTTTTGATGGATTGCTGGATCCAGCTTACACATTGCCCAGGAGAGATACATTGAAGATGATGGTGGATGAAAAATATAAGGAAACTAAGGAAAGGAAGAAATCAAGGATGTGTCTTGTCTGAGCCTGACGGCTGACATGTGGTCCTTCATCAACATGGATGCCTTCATGGGTGTGACATTTCATTTTGTAAAAGATGACAAACTTCAGTAAATGCAACAGGGGTGACAAAGTTTTCTCAGTCACACACTTCTGAGAACATTAAATTAGCCAAAAGTTGCTCTCAGCAGACTTGCTGCATTGTTGTAAGATGCATTGTTACAGATAATGCAGCAAATATGATTTGTCATGCTGCTTTAATGAAAATCACACATATATCACACAAACCCTGGTGACCAAGAAAGCCATTCCGGACACTGTTATCCTAGCTGTTTTTATATTTACTTAATTTCAAAAAACAAAACTAAAAAAACCTAAATTTTGTTTATGCTGATTGTTTCCTAAACATAACATGGGGGACTATATGACAAGGTGGAGGCCACTGTTCAGCCTGCAGAGCTCATCCAGGATGAGCCTGGGCACCTCTCTGTCTGACCAACAAGGACACAGCAGTATTTAATCAAATTAGCCATGAATTTACTACAGCGTATGCAAGGTCTTTCCATCCTCGGCCATCTGAAGAGTCATAAAACACAGGCAGGGAAGAGGGCAGGATGGAGGTAACCGCACTGGGGCTACAAAGTGTTTTAAGTGGTAGAAAAAATCCCATGGCCCATTAATTTTCAAATTAAGCACTGCCTGCCAGCACCCATTTTGTCCTTTGTCATAAAGGGATTGACGTGGAGGTTACTGAGGCCTGTCTTTATGTGTCCAACTCTTTAGGGGTTGTCTCAATCTGTTCCCTCAGGCTGCTTTTGTCTCTGTGTGTCCTGGTGCTCCAGCCAATTAGCATGCCATGTTAGCAAGCGTGCACCACGCAGGGCTGAATATGCCCAAACCTGCCTCTCTGATTTCCGTAATTGCACTGTGGCCTCATTATCTCATCTCGCTAACAAAGTGCGTGTGCAAAAGGCCGTGTGGATTAGTGCGTGTGTGTAAGCTGGTGTTTATGCTTGTTTTTCCTTTGCCGTACATTAAATTACATGAGCCGGTGAAGTCTGCGCTGCTGCTCTACAGGGAGTACAGTTTCCCAAAAAAGTACTCTGACCTTCCATCCAGTAACAACGGAGAGCTAGTTTTCAGCACTGAGTGCAAACTGGCTGGCAGCAGTTTGCTTATGATTCATTCTGGATGCAGAGAGGTGGGCAAATGGCACTGATTGTCTCTTAGCGGTTCATTAAGCAGCAATAAGGTCGAGCATTAGCCCCTAGCCATATGATATTCATGGCTGCTGATACCACTTAGCCCAGCATCTGCTTCTGTTGCTCATATCAGAGTCGATCTTTAAACAAGCCAAATCAATATGCCAAAGATAATCACATAGCACTGGAATCATGGTCTGACAGCAGGCTGAGAGAATACCTGCTTCTGTGTGGGCCTTACACACAAAGAGGCTGATCCAAGGGTTACTGTGGATAAATGCTAGGCTTACTGTATCCACACATAGGCTTCAAACACTCCTGCATGTGGCCTGACACCCTATAGGATATGTCAGGAGAAGATCATTACACGTTATTGTTAAATCATTACAGGAGCAGCTCAGGAGGAAAAAAAGGATAGAGTTAGACAGAATTCATATATACGTCTAGATGTTAACGAGATCAGTCATGATTTATTCAATCTGCACATCTCAACCCTGTATATCTCTAACCTCATAAATCCAGAACAAGTCCATGTCCTTACAGTTTTCATAAGCCATTATTATTCTATGTGAACTCATATGAACTGTGTGTTCTATTTTAATATAGGATATATTGTTTGTTTCTTAGTCTTACTTAAAGGTCCAGTGTGTAGGATTTAGGGGAATATCTTGGCAGTAATATCACATAATATAATAAATCTGTTTTCTTTACTGTATAATCACCTGAAAATAAGAATTGTTATGTTTTCCTTACCTCAGAATGAGCCATTTATACCCAAGTAGTCCAAATTGAGCAAATCAAACACTGGCTCTACATTGCATTGTTGTTTTGGTGTTGGCCATTGTAGTTCGCGCCCCATTTGCAATGAGCAGTGCCAGAGTTACACTGATTAAAATGTGAAACTGCTTTATTCAGTGCTTCCAGCACTTTATGGCCATGTTAAGATGAAATCAGCCCTACTAAAAATAGGAAAGTCCTTTCTTTGCATTTAAAAAAAATCTGTGTTTACATGATAGCATTGTGAGAACAATCTACGGAGCCCCTAAAGGGACACGGATTTTTTTTAATACATATAATGAGGTTTACGTGCGCGCGTGAAACCTTTACGCGCACACGTAAAACCTTTAAGTGAGCACTTCAAGTTGTTTACGTGAGCACGTAAAACGTTTATGCACTCACTTAAAAGTTTCACGCGCTCTCATAAAACTTTTAAGTGAGCGCCTAAAAGTTGTTCTACGTGAGCACGTAAAGGTAATACGTGCGCGCGTGAAAGTTTTACGCGCTCACTTAGAAGTTTTACGCGAGCGCGTAAAAACAAATACATGGGAGTATTGCTGGAACAGGAGACCATCCAGTTGCGCCCTGCTCTGTTTATGAATGGAAATGACATTACAGGATTTAGCTGAGCTATATTTTAACCTTGGACTTCATTATAAGGACATTACTACTTTGCTTGCAAGTCGCCACCATTATATTGTCTCCGAACGACATTTAAAACGACTGCTGAAGTCGTATGGCCTGTTTCGGCGGAGGAACTATGCCAGTTATGATCGGATAATTACTTTCATTCATGAACAATTACAAACATCTGGCCAACTACATGGTTATAGGTGGATGTACACAAAATGTCAGGAGAATGGATTACGTGTCCGGAAAGAAGACGTGCGTTTAATTCTACAAGAACTAGACCCACGAGGTGTTCTACTCAGAGCATCCAGGCGTCTGCACCGCCGAGCCTATTTTGCAAAAGGGCCTAATTTCATTTGGCACTTGGACTCCTATGACAAATTCAAGCCATTTGGAATCTGTATCAACGGCTGCATTGACGGGTTTTCAAGGAAAATCATCTGGATGAATGCATTTACTACAAGCAGTGACCCAAAAATTGTTGGAGGCTACTACATGGAGGCAGTGGAGAAACTAGGTGGTTGTCCATGGATTGCAAGAGGTGACCGGGGCACAGAGAATGTTAAAGTCAGAGACTTTCAGCGTTTTCTCCGTCGCAATATACATGACGGCTCATCTATTGACAGCTACATTGAAGGGGCAAGCACAACAAACCAGAGGATAGAAAGTTGGTGGGGATTCCTCCGGAAGGAAACAATGGACTTCTACATCACTCTGTTTGTTGATCTAAAGGACCGTGGTTTATTCGATGGTGAATATTTAGACAAAAGTCTAATTCAGTTCTGCTTCATGGGGATCATCCAGGTAGGTTATTAAATGTATCATATTTTAGTGTTATTTTTTAATTCTACTACCTTGAAGTGTAGCACAGCATCACAAATCGCACGGTGTTCAGGCTGCATTCTTCAGACACTGCATGGCAGTTTTTATAGCATATATAACATCTAATTAACCCACAAGGGCAGTGTACGTGCCATGTTTACCATAATCTTACATAACAGACAGACAGAAACAGTGTCATTACGAACCCTGATACATGTAAGCAAGTTACACTGAACCAATACACTTACAGTATTTATACTATGTTTATAAACTCATGTATTTATACAGTAGTTGTCACACTCGCTGTCAAGCCACACATTTAATCTTAACTCAGTCTTTATTTGCTAACAGGATAATAACTTAACCGTGATATGTTTTTACGTCTGTCCCCACCCAGTGACGTCATCGACAGGCGACTACTGTAGCCTAAACAGAACAGTCGTCATGGCAATGGTATGCAACAGAACAAGTTGTCGATGACAGTCTGTGTGGCATGGCCAGCATTACAGGTCATCACAACGATTTTATGTTGTGACCAGTTTGGAACACTGAGACATATCATATCTATCACTCAATCCTGAAATATGAATTTGAATATAGACTATAGCCATCACTCCATCATTTCTCTCCACAATAACGTGTCTATAAACCTCTCTCTGTGTGTGCATATTTGTAGTGTGTAATAAATTGAGTGAAAAAAAGAATTTCCCCAAGGGGGACTAATGAAGTAATTCTTCTGCTCCCACCATACAGTTAACATTGTTGACATTGTTGGCCTTTTTGCTTATATCATAAATTAACATGTTTCAGTTGAGCCCTCTGATAATTTATCTAAGACTGACATGACAATATCAGTTAATGTGGTTTCTTACTTTCTAATATTAAATTCAAATGGCTTTATTTGGTGTGACTATAACAAGATATAGAATTGCCAAAGCACTGTAATGCAATGCAATAATAATGATGACATACAACATATACTGATCTATACATTAAATACACTGTTTTTCCAGGACGAACTGGATGAGACCATCCGTGTGTGGGATTCACATGTCATCAGACCATCAAGGAATGACAGGGTACCCAGTGGTCGGCCCAGAGTCACATGTTCCCAGAACTCTACACAACTGAAGACTGCATTTCTCAGGTGGACAGAGCTGATGTGCAGCTGTGTCGGAGTAACTGCATATTTCGACCATCAATGCCATGTGACACAGACATCTACAACCTCTGCAACATTCTGATTGTGGAGTCACAGTTGCATCTGCCGGCTGATGCCTATGAAGCATTGGATTTGTATCTGGAGTTGAGGAATAAGATCAGATCCTCTCTTTAAAAGTAAGATGACATAAGATACAGCTTCCTTGGTGCTTTCAAAGACAAAAGGAGAGACTGTTGTCACATTTATGCTTGTTTTACTTTCTTTGTGAGGGAAAGTGGTATTGGAACATTAAAAACATAATTTACTTGACTTTAAAGATGGATAAAAGGTTGGTGTTGGTCTAGTATGACTCCTCTCTTGTCTCATTCTCTGACTGCCATTCAGAGAATTTCACTGAATGTGATGCACATCACCTGGCTGACATAGGGGGTGACATAATTGCCCATATTTGGACCAAAGAGCCAGGTCTCCATCAAGGAAGGGATTCCGTGCTTGACAAAGCCTACTTGCTATTTGTGGTTGTAAATAGAACTTTTCATTTAGTCCTAGTCTTAGCACGAGAGAGAGGGAGAGAAAGAAAGTGATGCCAAACAGCTTTTGTCTCTCCTCCTGCTGTTTCTGAGTGAATATTAAGAATGTTCAGATTAATAAATGTAAATAAAGAATGCTTTATTCAAACTTATATTTGCAGCAAACATGCATTATTTCACTGAACATTGAGATGTACTTCTTTCTGAATAAGAATTGCATAAAACATGAACATTTGAAAATGATATATGCCTTGAAAAAAGAATGTTCATACAGAGCAGAACTGAATTTATTTTATTATTATTTTGGACTTCATCAAAGTGTTAAACTCTCTATACTTATAAATATTACAGCAAACTCATCTATTATAAACATACAAATGTTTAGAACTTCAAAACTACATGGTGGCAGGGAGGAAAGAAGGCAACAGCCTCACCATGGATGTGACCAACAGAAAGAAAACATGCCATGTAGTCTGCTTGCATTTTGTATTTGACAGAAAGGAAAATAACTAAAAAATATTTAATATTCTGTCTTTTCAATGTTATTAAAGACTTTTCTTGGTTATTTAAATTCAGAATATTCAGAATAACCTAGAAAAGCCTATAATAACCTAGAAAAGCCTATAATAACCTGGAAAAGTCTTTAATTCTCCAAAACATTGGTATTAAAGTTTAAAAAAAAATATTTGCAGACCTGGGTTTTGTAGGCACCCACTAATTTCAACATGATAAAATCATCTGGATGAATGCATTTTATGTGGATTACAGAATATGCATTGCAAAGCAATCACCAGACAGCAACTTTCCATTTCCATTTCTGTGCGAAACTCTGTGTATGAGTTGTAAGTGCATGGTAACTCAAGAACTGCTCCACATGTGTGAGCCACAGGCCTGCGACTTAAACCGCACAACTTATTGAAAGTTACTTCAATTCTCTCTTTGCACAGTACAGTGGACCCTTTGCAGAAGCGTAAGAATGTCTCCAGTTTTGTTTGGTCAGTGCTTCTTACATACCGTCGCAGGTGGTTAAGGGCTGCCTGTTCCTGTGCATTCAGACTTTCACTTGATGGCTTAATCATCTGTGCCACTTTCTTGTTAGTTGCCCTCTTAGATTCATAAAGTTCCACTATGGTGTCTTTTGTTAGGGGTGTCGGCAGAGCATGTTGAATAGTGGAGTGGAAACAGTCAATTATGAACTTTGGTTCTTGAAGAAGAGCTTTATGTGCCATTGTTAAAATGGCAGCCTGCATGTTGTCTTTAGGGGGCAGGCAGTGTGAGCCCATTCTTGAGAAGAGGTCAAGTAAGTCCTCCTCAACAGTTTCATCCATGTTGCCTTGTATTGCTTTTTCAACTGATGTTCGCTCACTTGCTGAAAGAAATCTGGCAAATGACCTCATCAAGAATTCCTCATCCACTGAAGTGACTCCTTGACAACAGGCAAGAATGAAAGCTGGTGACAGTCGGTTTGGTATGATGTTGTGGTCTAAGTATCCTTTCAACCAAACTCTTCCAACAGCTTGCCATTCCTTCTCAGAAAAGTCTGGTCGCAGTCTGGGAACTCGTTCATCTTCCCCCTCGCACTGTTCTAAGAAATGTTCCCAGAAAGCAGAATACAGTTCTCTTGATACACCATCACCATCTACAGCTTTCTCATTTTGTAGCTCCATGTTTAGATTGACATTCATTACTTCTGGATCCATGAAGACATTGAGGACATCATGAACAATGTTTACTCGTCTTAATTTCACATAGCGGACTTCTTTTTCAGCTCGGTCTGATGATGCAGGAAGACTGGTTGGCCATACATCTTTGTCATTCAGTGTTGAATGCTGCAAGAATTTAAAAAAAAGAAGAAAATTAGTAAATTGATGTGATTATTGATCAATATGGATGGGAATTGATAAGATTTTACTTATACCAATTCCATTATCCATTCTATTTATCGGTCTGATTCGGTGTGGAAAAAAGGAGGCCTACACAGGTTTTGAGCATCAATGCAACTGTTTTATTATCTCTGAGTCTGAACGCAGTGTAGAAACAGTAAAGTGATGCATGTGACTTAATTGTGGCTCCATTGTTTATTTTGGAACTGGTTCTCAATCCACTAAGCCTGCCTGTGTGGATCTAGTATTATTATAACATGATAACATAGGATATTTACTGTCTAAAAAATATACCAGCATTGATGAAAGGAACTGATAAGCTGAGAGGCATATGATTCTGGTTTTGATTCCAATTTGTTACCAGTTCTTGATTCCCCTCCTTATTGATTGATTAATCAATTAGTTAGTCGACAGAAAATAAATCGATGACTTTGACAATTTTCTGTTTAATATCACAGTAAAATTAATATCTTTTGGTTTTGGACTGTTGCCTGGATTAACCAAGGCATCTAAATACATCAATTTAGGCTGTAGGAACTAATAAATCATGAAATAAATCAATAATGACATGAATATGTTTTGAAGCATAGTAAAATGTTTTAGTTCTACAATATACCTGCATAATGTTGAGGTCTTGTGGATTCCAGGGAAGAGTGGAGTCTTGATCTTCACCCTCAAGACCAGTAACAGGTCCAAATTGTATTTCAAAGTCTTCAGGAGATGCATTTATGGCGAGGGCAAGAGGAGCATCGTTGGCAGGATCTGACAACTGGTCTGCAACATCATCAGACAATGGTGAATCCAGCACCATCACCTCTGTGTTCCTCATCTCAGGAGGGGCTGTTCTTGAATGGCAGCCTGGTTCTCCTGTCTGTCGATAATTAAATGGGACAAAAACAAACAAAAAATAGGTGAGAACAATAAAATAGGGCAATCAAACAATAAAAGCCATAGAAAATATACCTAATTATAGGATGCTATGCCCTAATAGTTCATGCTGACACTTTCAACACATGGTTATTGGAAAGAAATGGACAACTACTAACATGCTTCTCTCAAGAAGACCAAATGTATATAATTAAGAACCGCTAGCATTAGAAAGCTATGCAAGTTATTCCTCCTTCCAAGAAGATTTCTGGAGGAGCTGCCCAGGGGACACATTTTTATAAACTATGTCGCCCAGTGGAGATAATGGCCGTGTGTGAGCGTGTGAGTGAGTGTGAATGACCAAGTGATTGACCAACAAATGGAGTGAGTGTGTGTTTGTGTGTGTGTGAGACTCTGTCCATCTTTGTGCAATTATTGGTGTCAGTCCTGTTTTACTTATTAAAACGTTCCATCTGTGATACACAGTTGTCATGGCCCACGCTCCTTTGCATACTGTGCTGCATTGGTGTATATTGGATTTCAAACGATGTGGCTTCTATGTTGTGGTGATTGGGGCAGCATAAGTGCCAGGCCCATGCATACTCTATATCACAGATTGGGTCTGTAAAAATGCAGTAATTTGTACTGGAACTTACTCTTTCATCATTTTCCTGCACTGAGTCACTAGGTGCTGGATCTGAGTTTGACGATCTCTCTGGGCGATCCACTTGATGATCAGTCTTCTTGCTTTTATTCTTCCTGGTTTTGTCCCTTGAAGATCGTGTCTGTACTCTCTTGATCTATTAAGAAACAAGCAGATCGCCAGAATATGGCATTGTCCAGCTGTGAGAGCTTGTCCAATTGGTCCAAACAAGTTTTTTCTGAACCCAGTGTAACTGAACTTGCTCCAAAGTGAAGAGAGAAGTGGAGCAAATATTCAGAAAATGTATTTACATCTCTTGAGCTCTAGCAACTCAACTATGACCCATGTTTGAGCACATATGTGTTTACTTAGACAATAGATTTGTTTTCAAAAATCCGAGAGGACAGCAGTTAATGTACAGTAGGCCTACATACACTAAAGAGCATGGGTTTGAACACTATGGTGGACTTTCAAAATGATAAGGACCTTTGATAACAATTCAGTTTAATTAATTACATTAATTTTTACGTCACATTCTCTGTGGCTTCTTACATATACTCTGAATATGAGAGGTGTGGCAAAAACTAATCTCACAACCATCATAAAGGGAGTGTTCTATTTATTGATTATTTTTATAAAGAGAAAAGCAGAAAAGCAACATATTCTTACATGTGGTTATACTATTTGTGTTTTATTTATGATGTAATCATGTTTTTATGCCGATGGCATTTATGCACATATTAATTCTCATATTCTCAGTATACTACATGGGGGATAGGGAAGCATTTAATGAGTGCTAAATCTGCTCCTGTATTGTAAGCATACACTTGATCTACACACTGCAGCCATGAATGCAAAATGCAGGCATATAAATGCATCAGGTGTGTTTAGTGATCCAATATTGCACCTACATTTACATATGAATCATGTTCCAAAATTATGTGTCAAAAATTACAGAATGTGAGAAATGAATTCCACAACAATATGATTTGATAACACAAATGTTTGAGAAATTACCTTCTCTGGCCTGTCCTCTGTGGCCTCGAAGTCGAAGTCCGAAGATGTTTCAGAAAGAGTTATGACATCTTCAGGGGAAACATTATCCTTTTCCTGGGAGGAAACATATGTATATGCGCAGCATTTGTAGTTTAGTGTCCTCGTACAGCTGACTAGCTGTGATTTCAGCGGGTAATGTGTTGTGACTAAAATCACGAATATCAAACTCAAAGTCATCCACTGCTCCTTTAGCAGACTGTCCATTCGGAAAAAACAGGCCTTTCCCAGTCTCCAGTAGCTCTCCCATAGTAACTGTTTTCTGGACAACCAGAGACCGTGTTCCACCTCCATGTCTTGTTCGGACTTGATGATAATCGCCTTTATCAAAATGCAGCCATGCCATTTCAACCCGCCGGGTCATCTTTTCTCCGTGTGTATTGCCAGGCTTGAAACCCCTGCTGCCACCTCTGTTATTGGCTGGAGTTTTCCGAAATCCCTGTAGTCTGTCCCTAATACTCTGCATGAGAGTTGACTTGTCAGTCTTTGGGTCCCCCGAGTTTTCATTTGCCACATCTCTTTGCCGGCAAAATGCTCTCACTGCAAGCCGGTCCCCATATCTCTCGATATACTGTCCTAACTGCTCATCAGTCATAACATCTATGACGCTGATGTCGATCTGAAAAAAGAAAGGAAAATATAAACAATTTTGAAAAAATTAGAATTAGAGAATTTGAGAAATTAGAGAAAGCTAGCAAAACGAGGGGAAGATTTGGTAATGCTAGCTTATGTGCCTACAGTCAACATGCGCTTTACTTCATCATGCAATGTATGCGATGCCGGCAGGGTCATTTACCTTATCATCTTTTAGTTGGTTGATGATCCTGTCGGGTATATTTCGTGATTTAAGGAAAGTGAATAAATCCACCCCTGCTGCCATGTCTGCCATCTGACGGAACAGGTGTGGAAGCTGAAGTGGAAGTTTCAGGCGCGTGCTTAAAACTTGACGTGCTCACGTATAACTTTTACGTGAGCGCGTAAAACTTTCACGTGCGCACGTATTACCTTTACGTGCTCACGTAGAACAACTTTTAGGCGCTCACTTAAAAGTTTTACAAGAGCGCGTGAAACTTTTAAATGAGTGCATAAACGTTTTACGTGCTCACGTAAACAACTTTACGCGCTCACTTAAAGGTTTCACGCGCACACGTAAACCTCATTATATATATTAAAAAAAAATCCGTGTCCCTTTAGGGGCTCCGTAAAACAATCCTTGTGTACACTGATCTGCAAAAACAACTGAAAATGCTGTAGTATGGATGCCAGGCCAGTAGTTGGCAGTGTAACTTTGTAATGACACACCACAGAAGACCACCAGGCACCTGCAGAAAGAGGGCCATGATGTCACTGTTCTCACAGGTTTCATAAGTTTGCATTTTACAGGCCCCAAAAATGCCATTATTGTGTGAATGACAAGCCAAACTACAAAAAAAATTTAACATTTCATATAAAAACTGTTGCCGTGTACATGAACCCTACCTTGCGGTTAGGGAGGCAGACACCGTTTCTGCTTTTAACTTGCCGTGGGACTTTCTATAGAGAGCAGTGTTAGTCCCCACTGCTCTCTGACCTTTATATTTAAGCCATAATAGCTGATTAGTGACACTAGTTTTGTTAGTGTGTATATTCCTGGAGCACAAATTTCTTGTGCTCAGTTGACATCCCCATCTGTGTGACGGGGAGGAGGGGGAGGTGGCAGAGCTTTTGGCCCGATCTGGCGGGGGTAGTTTTGAGTCCGTTCAGACCTGCCACTCTGGCTCTGCTTCCTCTCTCTTTCTTTCTTTTCTATTACTGCTCTCTGGCATTCATGTTTAGGTCGTAATTGCTGATCAGTGACTCTAGGATCCTCACTGAGGGCTTATCCTTTTTACTGTTCACCACCTTGGTTCTGTTGCACAGCACTATGCTAATCCTGTTGCCTCTCCGGAGCATTCCTGCGCCCTTGTTTCCCAGCTTTGGCTGTCTGCAACCCTGGCTGTGCCTGATCATGGTGATATCTGTGCTGGCGCTGTGACCATGCCTTTGGCTGTGCTCGTGCTGTGGCTGCACTGATACTGTACCCCCCACTTGCCCTGATCATGGTCTTGGTCCTGGTTGTGCCGATGCTGCGATCATGCCTTTGGACACCTCCGTATCAATATATGCACGAGACTCTTATCAATATCATCATAGACCCACAATGACCCACAATATCATTATAGAGTGCATTTGATAATTTTGCACCTATAGGTTTTGTATTATGCCGTGTGTCTGTTTCCATTATTGCTGTGCCTCTCTCCCCCTCTCTCCCCCTCCCCCCTCCTCTTTTTCTTTCCTTTTTGCCACAGTTGTATTTCATTTGTTATTTACAACATCTATTGCACGTCTGTCCGTCCTGGAAGAGGGATCCCTCATCATCCTCTGCAGCTCTTCCTGAGGTTTTTTTTCCCCCCCCCGTTACAGGGGTTCTTTTTCAGGGGGTTTTCCTTGAGTGATGTGAGGGTCTAAGGGCAGAAGGATGTCGTACACTGTAAAGCCCTCTGAGGCAAACCATGTTTTGTGATAATGGGCTCTAAAAATAAAATTGACTTGAATTGACTACATCACTGGGTCTGTTTGTTTTTGAGAGGAAGAGACTGGATAATTCAGTTCTCGGTAAAAACCTGTGCACACGTTAATTTATCAGAGAAAATGGGTTATAGCACATAATAGCGAGTCCTGGGTGAGCCACCCGTCTCCAAGATGCCAAACCTGATTGGAGATACACCGATTTGTAACATGTCACTGCAGCTGTGGCTTAGGTAGTAGAGCGGGTCGTCCTCTAGTCAGAAGGTTGGTGGTTTATTCCCTCGCTCCTCCAGTCAACATTCCGAAGAATCCTTGGGCAACATACTGAGCCCCAAATTGCTCCTGATGGCTGATGTATTTCATTGGTGTGTGCGTGTGAATGATTCAAATTTAGTAGCAGGTGGCACCTTGTACGGTAGCCTTGACCACCAGTGTGTGTGTGTGAATGGGTGAATGTGACTCGTAGTGTGAAAGGTTTTTGAGTGGTCAAAAATGACTATAGTGCTATACAAGTGCAGGTCCATTTACCATTCATTGTCAGTGTCCTTCCATCCATCAGATACCCTTTGACTTTGCCTCATTTCCCCATCCTTTGACCGCTCCACCCATCTACTCACGTGTTCCCACTTTCCTCTTCAGCCCTACAATAACTTTTTTTTATCAGTTTGTCAGCAAAACCATGTTCTTTGTTTTTTGCTTTTTTTTAAACATCCACCTAATCTTTTGGACTTTGGTTTAACTGCCTGCCCCTTAAGATATGTTTGCCTTCCTAGATTTGACTCTTGCCAGCCTCATGATTCCTGTGCATACCTATCCGCCTCTAAGCCTTTACATACTTTCACTTTTGCAATAAATCCTTCAACTGAATGAGTCTGCTTAGCTGTCTAAGTTACACACTAAAGAAATGATGCCACAGTGGAGGAGGTCATTGTACTTTTAGACGTAAAAAAATGTAGTAGATGGCAGGGAGCTTTGCGGCCATTATATATACCCCTACGTGTGAACTGAGTATTCTTTTCACTAATGTCACCATATATTACCATACCAATTCATTCCATTCCACCAATATTTAATATTCTTCTCTGTCTCCTACAGTCATATTTTGCTCAAACTACACTACACTGCTTCCATGATCTCCGTTGGTACAGCTTGTTTTGTCTGTATCTTTGAGATCTCAGAAAATGAGCACAAATGTGGACGAAATGAAAGCAGAGAATGGACTGAAGGCTTTATCCTTCTCTCGCTGCATACGTACTGTTAAGCATAAATGATCCCTTAATAAGAGGCTAATTTACTCCCATCCCTTTCTTGCTATACTTTTTCCAAGAAATCCCTCTTGGAGGAAGTGTAGCTATGAGTACAGCTCCTGCTGGGAACCAGACAAGGGAGAGTCTACTAGCAGGAAAGGTGGGGAACTGAATATTAAACTAAATATTTGTATACTAAATCTTGATATCCTTCAGACTTTTAGTACTGACAGTAAAATTCGATTGAAACTCTGATGGGAGGAAATGTGCTTTTGAAGCAGAGGGTAAAAAAAAAGAGAAGTGAGACAGCCGTGGAGGGAGAGAACACACTCCATTAAATCAATTAAGTCTGCATGTTGCAGGAGCCTGGGCAGGAGGATAATTACTTAGGGAGAGTGATCAGAGACTAATCTAATGATGATGCCCTTTGCTACCCACTACCAGACTTGATGAAGCTGCACTCCTCTGGGACTGGGCCCTGGCTGGGAAAACTGAGGAAACACACGTCGGGTTAGTGAGGGGGCAGTGTGGGACTAATTATTAAACAAGTTAAAATTTAGGGGAGTTCATTTAAAATGTCAAATCAAGTCAGTTGTATGTATATAGCCCAATATCACAAATTTGCCTCATGAAATTTTACGAGCTGTAAAGCATACAACACACTCTGTCCTTCGACCCTCCATTCAGATAAGAAAGGAAAATCTTCCTAAAAAATGCTCCTAATAAGGGGCGAATGGAGAAAACCACAGGAAAGATCCCTCTCCCAGGAGCTGCAATCGCATAGAGCACCATAGTAAATCACAGTACAATTATTATGACACAGTTAATAGGGTTGTCAGCGGTAACCTCTTAATCGTGATTTGAAAAAACTCTGAACAAAACACTTTTTTTTCCTTTTAATCACATGCTGCTATTTTGTCCCTTCCACACCCTTGCCAAGCCGCCACAGTGACTTCCTGCTCCCACAATGATGGAAAATAACGACACCACTGTGCCTTTGAGTGGCTCATTTTTCATTTCAGGCAAAAAACTCCCAGACGGCTCAGTGGACAAGTCAAAGGTAATGCAGCTGGTGTCAAAAGTAATTCAAGTTTGAGCTCTCACCCAAAAGCTGAGCACTCAAGTGTAGTTAATCAGACGTATGTCAGTGGGCAATCACATCACCTAAGATGGCAAAAAGCACTATAATCATCAAAGAAGTTAATTACAGTACTGCTAAATAGCTGACAACTGACTGCAGACCAGTCAACATCAGTAGGAGGGAAATGGGTACTGGCCCCCTTGCTTTTGTCCCGAGCGCAAAAAACTTTATAGCTGACATCATCCTCCCCTCAAAAGAAGCAAAACAATGTTTTTAATATGACCCTCAAAATGGAGATCTGCACCAGAAACGACACCAAGATTTTGGACACTGAAAGACAGCAGCCACCCCAGCCACAGTCTGTTCACCCTGCTGTCACCTAGGAAAAAATTACACAAATATCTGCTGCTAAACCACCACACTACAGAGCAGCTTCTTTCCTCAGGTTGTGAGACTCTTAAACTCATCCTTCAACTCTAAAATATGTTGCAGGATTTGGAGACAAAGTTTAGTTGATTTTTTAAAAATATGTTTAAAAAATCTCAAATAAATCTACCTTGTACCTACATTTTTGTCAGGGAAGTAAGTTAACTGTGAGGCAGGTTGGAGGAATTAGTTACACCAAAGACTATGGCCTCATATTTATCATCATCATATATATCTTTTTAAGTTCTGGGACATCCAGAATTTAATATTACTGATATGAGGCAGGAAACTGATTATCAAGACTGCAGGACTTTAGAGGGACATGTAACTGTGTGTCATTCACGTGACAGTGGTTGGAGACACCATGTTTTTGACTGATCTGACTGACATTATCTAGCATCCTGCTAGCCATTGTACAGGCATTGAAAAAAAAATAAAAAAATATAAAAAATGGATGACCTCCGTGCCATATCAGTTTCCAACAGGATATCAGCAACTGTAATATTCTTAGTTTTACTTAAACTTGGCTAAATCCTGGACAGTGCCATTAAACCAGAAGGCTCCTTTTCTATATGCTGATCTGTCAGAGAGAGAGAGAAGTGTGCTTTATGCTAATTATGGAATGGGGTGTTGAAATGTGCAACACCTTCTCATCCCAACTCGTCACATGCTGTTGCTCTGTCAGTGACCTTCTGCGTCTACCTATGACGTTTAAGGTGTCCTTCTGCATCGGCTGTTGACGTCCAGGAAGCCATTTTCAGGATGTCAACAAATGCACATGGTGGGATGAAGCAGCACGGTCCTTATGTTTACACAACAGCACATGGCAACCAACACGGACCGTTGCGATGGTTAGAATTAGGCAACAAAGTCACTGATGGTTAGGTTAAGCCAAAAGAGGCACATGGTAAAGTGTAGGGAAAAAAAACCCACACATGAGAAGCACTGTTTGCAGGACCTATCCACTACCCCTCCTGTCCGTCCTATAAGCACACCCGGGCACCTTACATTACGCTGTTACCGGCAGCGTTATTATCTGATGCTGTCCTTCAGCGTTTCATCCACATGTGACCTATTCCAGCTGGCTGTATTTTCAGCTGATACCATGTGCGAAAGGTGGCTTTTGGCATCGGGATCTTGTGTTAAGCGCACTGTCAAAGCGGAGAGTATTTAACAACTCTGGAATGAGAACAGTCTGCAGCTATACTAGAACCCTGTTACATCCACCTCAGTCCATGTGTCTCTCTACATTGACCTGTGTTGTTGTGTATTCTCCTTCTGTCTGGTGGATGGCAAATACTGACTCTCCCCTGTCAGTCCCCCTCTATTTCTTTCTGTTTCAGTCAGTGTGGAGAGGCCAAGGATTATCCCTCCAGTGGATTTCCACTTGACAGAGAGTGGGGTGCTTTTGAACTTTCACTGAAAGAAGACTCTTCTCACTCCCAAGCTGTTCGCAAGACACAAGTGGCTCAGACGTATGGGCCGAGCTGCAAAGAGGGTGATGTCAGAGAGAGAGAAAGGTGAAAGATGTGGAGATAGAGAAGGTTCAGGGAGTGAGGCAGGAGATAAACAAGATTGCAGCCTCTGCTTTGAAGGCAGTAAATTGGTCCACTGACTCAAATCTGTGAAGTTTGATTAAAATGAAATGGAAGATGCTGTAGGTATTTACTCCCTGTCTTCTCTGTAATTCGTGATATTTCCAGAAAAGAACCTGTGCTTCATTTACAGCAGGCCTAAGTAATGGCAGCAAGTGGCATCATAGAAGTAGACCAGAAGGACCTCTATTATGGCAGTGCATCATCTCCAAACAGAGTATGGTAACTCCTTTTTCCCACTATTGGTCAAACATGTTTCATTTGCAATGAAAGCTTGAAGAACAATGTGATTTAGCCAAGTAAAACATGCTCCTGGATCAGCCTTCTACAAAGAGTGCCCCAGGGATGAAATTTTTATGTATGCCAATGTGGAAGTCACCCTGGTTCTCTCGTCAACAAGCCCATGGGACTAAAAAATTAGCTTTGTTGCAAGCAAATGTTTATGATACTTCCATGCTTTGTTCAGCTTGATTATATCCACACATGAACACCACTAGGCAAGTTTCCATGAACACTCAAAATGTGCAAATTGAAATTTAAATACGCCCAAAGGAAACACAATTTTGAAAAAAAAAAAA